>NW_026555507.1:0-64763 GCF_029017545.1 Prosopis cineraria
TCTTCTACTTTTCTTTGATAAAGTGTCATTCTATCTTTACATGCTTAGACCTGTCATGTGGTACTGGATTTAAGGCCATACTATGGTAGTCTTATTATCACAGTAGAGCTTTAATGGTGAGCTTACTCTAACTTGTATTTAATAATTCAGACTCGTTTTAGCTACAACTCTTTTGTTATTCCTTGAGTCATAGCTCACAATTCTAATTCAGCACTGTTTTTCTTGAAACAATTCTTTGCTTTTGGCTTCTCTCCACGTCACTAGAAAGAAGATATGAATCTAAAGGAAGAAGCACCGTCAAGAACCCTCCTCTTGGAGAAGACTCAAGCGCCAGTACATGGGAACAGACTAAGAATTACAGTGATGTGGCGCTTGTGCAGAAATAAACCCCCTAGGATATTGGGTCTGAAGAGGCAGTGCTGAGATTTTGGAACAGAGGAGAAAGCAATGGAAAAATGGGTTTTTTCTTCCCTGAAGGAGAATGGAAAATAAAATAACATCAGAGACAAAACTATTAGGTTTGAGTGTTCGGCTCTAATACCATGACAAAGTGGGAGAGAATGTTCTCTGACATTGATTCAACTAATTACAAAGGTTTACATAGGTAATACAACCAACTAATGAATACAACCTCTAACTAACCACCAACTACCAACTACCAAAAGAATAAAAAATAACATTTACATATTTTCAACAATTTACAATAAATATCAAATATAATAACAAGTCTTTATCCCACGAGGTGGGTTGGTTTATGGATTATACGACACTATTGTGTTTTATCATTTATGAGCTTTTAAAAAATATTGTTACTTACTTAAGAGGTCTCGATTAACAACTTTTAAAAGTATTCTTTTTGGCATTCCTCTATCCTTTTTGATAGGGCTCAAGTTATTTGTTTCATTCTCTTCACAAGTGTTTCCCGTGGTCTTTTGTACATGGTCCAAAACTACTTCAAACAATTTTCTATCAATTTTTAATAGGTGTGATGCCAACCTTTTCTTGCATGTGATCATTTCAAATTTTGTCTGTACATGTATGTACGCACATCCATATCAAAATTTTCACCTCTGCAACTTTAATTTTATGCTCTTGCTGTCTCGTTAAAGGCCGACATTCACTACCATATAAATTTTTGATCTTATAGCAGTTCGGTAAAACTTCTCTTTAAGTTTAATAGGCACTTTACAATCAAATACAATAACTCATTTAGCCTTTCTCTAATTAAACCACCTAACTTGTATCCTATGGTGCAATATCTCCATCAATTTTTTCATTATATTGAATAATTACTCCCAAATATATAAACTTTTTCACTTAAGGTACAACCTGATCATCTAATTTCACTTTCAAATTACAATTTAGATATTTCATCTTACTCCTACTCAAGTAGGAACCTTTTGACTTCAATATCCTCCCCCATAACTCAAATTTACAGTTAATCTCTTCTCTTGTTTTCGCAATAAGTATTATATCATCTACTAAAAGCATGCATTTAGAGATTTTCTCGTAAATATTTCTCTGTGAAAACATCTAAGATTAGGTTAAACAAATGAGGATTCAGAGATGATTCCTAATGCAATCTAATCTTTACAGGAAAGTCTTTTGTTTTGCCGCTAAATGTTTTTATACTAGTTGTTGCCCTTAATAATGTATTGTATAGCTCGTATGCAATGCAACCCGGACACCCTTCTTTCTTTTTCAAAGCTTTTAGAAGTACTTCTTTCGATATACGATCATAAGTTTTTTTCAAATTATTGAAATCATATGTAAATCTTTACCTTTGCATATATATTTTTTATTAATTCTCTTAATAGATAAATCATTTATGTAATCGCCCTATCTGGCATGAAGCGAAATTGATTATCAAAAATATCAGTTTTCAATTTCAACTTATGCTCAATTACTCTTTCCCACAATTCCATTGTATGGCTCATAAGTTTAATCCCTCTGTAGTTAGCAAAATTTTAATATCTCCTTTAATTTTGTAAATAGGACCTAAGGTGCTTTTTCTCTAATTGTTTGGCATTTTATTAGATTGCAAGATCTCTCATTAATATTGACAGTCTCATCTCCAACAAGCATTTTTAAGGAAATAAATTTTTCTTCAATTCTGTTAACTTCTACCACATTCTTCTTCCACTCCTTATCAACAATGATATCCACCTTATTTTGTGTGTCTTACTTTTTCAGTATACCAAAGCTTTAACTCTTGAATATCCTTAGTTTGTTCACTGGGACATTAGTTTCCTGCAGGTACAAGATATTAATTTTTATATTAATCATAACTCCTACCACCTTCATAGATTTATCATTCAAGGTCCCAACATTCAAAGTGTCAAATTTGATCTTGCTCACATGAATTAACTACTTCTTTAGCTGCACTTGTCCAAAATAATGCGGTAGGCCTTGCTCATTTACACTACATTTGGGCACTAGTGCAACGGTTCTAACTCACTTGTCCACTGCACTCAAGTCACGTAGCGTGTTACTTATGGGCGCATTAGCATAGATACATCTATAATCCATATCTATGTGAGATTCAACAAAGTTTTATGTTAATTGTTGAGGGAATAAACAAACCCTCCTCCTTTACCCGAGCTTGGGACTGGCTATATAACATAGGCAGAGCTTACAATAAAATATCAAATATTCCAACATTTAATTATTAACAGGGTATATCAACAATTTATGATAAACATTAAAGGGAAAATTAATCTTTTAGTTCTTCAACTTTTAACTCACTTGTAACTCAATCCCTTAACTATAACTCATTGCGACTCAGTTCCTCAATTATAACTTGTTACGACTTAGTTCCTCAATTCTGATTCACTTATAACTTAGTCCTTATTTTTCAAATTTTTTTAAAAAATTATCCTCATCAAATAAGAGGGATAAAAGAAATGCTCATATCTTACACTAAAAATACTCTCTTCTTGCTCTTTGATGCGGGATCTAAGTTAACTTGAAAAAAGCGAACTAACAAATGATAGAAGTCCATTATTGGTATATAAAAGATGGAAGAAGGATTTAAGTCAAAATACATCAATGAAGTTAGTTGATAAGGGAGTTATACATGCTGAATAACTACTTCTCATGTGCTGTTAGTAGTATTGTCAAGTTTTAGGATGTCAGTTTGTGTGGTGCTGTCAAGTTACAGTTGCAACTGCCACTTCATAGTGTTATTTAATTGTAAGTTAATTAAGGAATGGATATGGATGATTTTTGACTCTTTATTCGAAGATTCTCCTTCTTGGCTTTATCTAATTTGAACGAGATCCTTGTCCAGATTTAGATAAAGATTAATTTCCCTGTTTTGTTATTAAGACTCAACATTTTGGTATTCGAGCCTGGTTTTTCCCAGGATGGTGAGTACTACAAACAGTTCTATCGATCCCACTGCCCCTTCAGCAACCTCTAATTTATTAGAATCCATAGTCCAGCAACTAAATCAACTTTCTTCTTCTCGTTTGAATGTAGCGGATGGGATTTCTACGCGGCAGTAAAATTACAGCAGCAACATATCTTAGATGATTCCGGGGCAATCTTCTCAAAACAAAGGCAAACAACCTGAGAACTCATACTCTGTAGCAGATGAAGACGACGAGAGAACATACCTTGGTGGCTTCAAAAACCCCACAAGGAGATCACATACCAAAGTTGATTTTCCCAAAGTTTGATGGAGGCGACCCTAGAGGCTGGATACTGAAAGCAAAAAAGTATTTTAGATGTTACCAAACTCCCGATGTGAAGGTTGATGTTGCGGCCATTTACTTAGAAGGCAACGCATTAGATCTTTTCGCATGGGCAACTTTTGAACGCTCAATAATTTATTAGGAAGATCTCGTGTGCACTCTTCAAGAGAATTTCGGTCTTGTAGAATTTCAGAACCCTGATGAATTTTTGTGTGGAATTAAGCAATCTGGAACAGTAAAAGAGTATCGGTTGGAATTTGCAAAGAGATCTGCTAGAGTGAAAAATTGGCCAGGACATTGTTTGTTAGGGGGTTTTTCTTAATGGGCTTAAAGAAGATCTATTTTATAAGGCCTTGAGCTTAGCCTTATAATATGAGTCCAAATTATAATATGCAAAAATTTCCAAGACTTATGGAACTTCTTAGTGCAGCCACATGCATGCAGCAATCACGTGGCCTTTAAAAGACACCCGCACGATAGGTACAGTAGCTGCGCAGTCTTAGGCCAATTCCTCTACTTTTCTACAGTGTGCAAACACGAACTAGGATGCAAAAAAATAGTTAAGATGAGATAAGGGACTTTGTTTCCATTGCGGTAATAAATTTATTCAAGGGCATCGCTGCAAAAATGCTAATTTGACTCTTATGGAGATCACTGAAGAACCCAATGTAGAAGCAGAGTGGTCTGAAGAACTGAACTTATAAGGCAAACAAGAGTTACATGCAAAGATATCTCTTCATGCCATCTTAGGACACCCTGCAAGTACTACCATAAAGATGGAAGGCATCCTGAATCATCATAAAGTGCTTATTTTCATTGATAGTGGTTCCACCTATAACTTCATCTCTTCTACATTGGTGCAAAATTTATAGATTCCTACTAAACCGGTTCCTTCTTTTGGAGTTCAAATTGGCAATGGGCATATAATTTATAGTAATAATATATGTCCTCAAGTTACCTTATGAGTTCAGTCATTGGAAATTATTGAAGATTTTTTTCCCTTCTCTTTGGGTGGTGTTGATCTAGTATTGGGAATCAAGTAGTTATCTTCTTTGAATACCGTTCAAGCAAATTGGCAATGGATGTTCATGGTTTTCTGGGTTAATGGCAAAAGGTACAAGCTCCAAGGAGTCCACATTGGCAACCAAGCAGAAGCAAGTTTGCGTTCGATGTCTCAACAACCTATTATAGACCTAGATGCTTTCCAATGGCTGTTACAAAGCCTTCTTGATGAGTATGTTTCTATTTTTGATACTCCTTCAGCTCTTCCTACTCTTCGGCACAAGTTCCATTCTATTAATTTGCAGCCTCAGGCTACACCACCAAATATTCATCCATATAGATGCCCACATTACCAAAGATGAAATTGAATGCTAGGTGGTAAATATATTAGCCAAGGGTTTTATACAACCCAATGAAAGCCTGTTTGCAAGCCCTGTATTATTGGTCAAGAAGAAAGATGATTCTCTGGAGATTTTGCATTGACTACCGAGAGTTAAATAAGCTAACTATGCCTGACAAATACCCCATTCCCAATATTGATGAACTTATTGATGAGTTACATGAGGCTACAGTCTTCTCAAAGATTGATTTGCGTTCTAGATATCACCAAATTAGAGTTAAACTTGAAGACTGATAGAGACTTGATAATATGGGATACCAAGTTCCACATTGAGTAGTATGGGATGCTCAATGAGTATATAAGTGGGTTGGTTCTTTCACTTCAACAGCTAGCTTTTGAGGTAGGGTTCTTTATCCTACTTAGGTACCCATCAATTGGTATCAGAGCCTCGTTGTTGGCGTTTCGAAAAGGACTACCCATAGAGGGTTCTAACCGGAAGAAGACCGAGTTAAGTGCTGTGGAGTGTAGCCGTCGAGATGTCGGCTTTCCATGGGGGGCCAATTGATAGAGACTTGATAATATGGGATACCAAGTCCCACATTAAGTAGTATGAGATGCTTAATGGGGTATATAAATGGGTTGGTTCTCCCACTTCAACAGCTAGCTTTTGAGGTAAGGTTCCTCATCCTACTTAAGTGCCCATTAAAGACATTCACAAAACTGCTTTTCAAACTCATTCAGGACATTATGAATTTACAGTCATGCCTTTTGGTCTCACTAAGGCTCTGGCTACCTTTCAATTTGCTATGAATGATCTTTTTTGACTGTATCTAAGGCGTTTTATTCTTGTCTTCTTTGATGATATGCTAGTCTATAGTCCTACAATGGCTAACCATCTAGTACATCTTTATACACTCCTCTCAAGACTACAACAGGTTGCTTATTTTGCTCATGGGAAGAAATGCTCTTTCGGTTTACCTCAGATAGATTTTTTAGGGCATGTCATCTCATCTGGAGAGGTTGCTATGGATCCTTCCTAGATACACGCTGTGTTGGAATGGCCTAATTTGACTAATGTTATTGAATTGTGGGGATTTCTTGGTCTTACAGGTTATTACAGAAGATTTGTGCATCATTATGGCTAACTTGCTTGTTCATTACATGACCTCACCAACTTGCTTGTTCATTAGTCTTCCTTGGTCGAGCAATCTTTGCAAAACAACTCAAACATGCATTAATTAATGCACCTATTCTTCATTTACTAGACTTCAACAAGCCCTTCATCGTAAAATGTGATGCTTTAACTTTAGGCATTGGTGCCATTCTTATCTAGGATACTCATCCCGTTGCCTACTTCAGTAAAGGGTTTACATTTTCTAATCGTGTCAAATCTGCTTATGACAAAGAATTATTAGCTCCAGTGTTAGCCCTACAAAAGTGGCGTCATTATCTCCTTGGTTGCCATTTTGACATCTATACTGATCATTACAGTCTTCAGTATCTGATGGATCAACGACTTTCAACTTTGGATTAGTAGCGACTTATAATGAAGTTGTTACCCTTTGATTCTACCATCAAACATAAGAGTGGCTGTAATAATAGTGGTGTTGATGCTCTTTCACGCCAACCTCAACATGCTGATTTCATGGCTCTTGCTATTCCACATAGTACAGATTTTGATGACATAGAAGCATGGATTGATCAAGATCCTTTCACTCAACACATTAAGAATTCCATTGTTCAAGATCCTACTACTGTTCAACATTATGCTTTGGTCAATGGGAAGTTGTTTTATGAAGGGTGTTTGGTCATTCTGATCATCCTACTCTTAAATCCAAGTTGATGGCAGATGCTCATTCATCTCTTATAGGGGGCCATAGAGGATACCTTCGTGCTCTTAAACGATTACAAACTCATTTCTTTTGACCTCATATGGAGCGAGAAGTCAAGCTGCATGTTCAAGATTGCCATGCGTGCCAAATTTCAAAATATTAGACTTTGTCTCTAGCAGGATTACTTTAGCCTATTCCTCCTCCACATTGTATTTGGGAAGATATTTTCATGGACTTTATTGTTGGATTACCTAAGTCATGTGGAATAGATACCATATTTGTTGTGGTTGATCATTTTAGCAAATACATTCATCTTATTAGCCTCTCTCATCCTTTTACTGCCAAGTCCATCACTGTTGTTTTTAGTCGTGAAGTAGTTCGACTTCATGGTGTTCCTATTTCCATCATTTTTGATTGAGATCCAATCTTCCTAAGTGCTTTTGGCAAGAACTATTTCGTCTTAGTCACACTCAACTTTGAATGAGTATAGCTTATTACCCACAAAGTGATGGGCAGAGGTGGTCAATTGTTGTGTCGAAACCTATTTATGTTGATTTGCACATGAACAACTGAAATTATGGAGTAAGTATCTTCCTTGGGCCGAGTACTCTTTTAAAACCAGCTTTCATACTGCTATAGGCTTCACTCCATTTGAGATTGTCTATGGTTATTCCCCTCCACCTATTCTCCCTTATGTGTCTGGTGAAACCGAAGTCGCTGATTTGGAAACTCAACTTTTGGAATGAGACGCCATGTTGCAGATTATTCAGGATAACCTCCTCAAAGCTCAATCCAGAATGAAAGCTCAAGTTGATGCTCACAGACGTGATATTTATCTAAGAATCCAGCCTTATCGCCAATTCAGTTTACCAAAAAGAAAGTGTGAGAAGCTGTCTCCTCGCTTCTTTGGCCTATACCAGGTTGTTCGTAAGGTGGGACCTGTTGCTTATGAGTTTCTCCTACCTCCTGATGCTAAAATTCATCCAATTTTTCATGTCTCAATGTTGCACCCTGCTCATGGTACTCCTTCTCCTTTCACTCCACCTCCTCTACCACTTTTAGACACTTGGGAGCTTCAATTACAACCTCACAGTGTCCTTTCTCATCGCTGGATTTCATCAGGCAGCTTCAACATACTTGAAATACTTGTTTCTTGGCTTGGCCGTCCTCAAGATGAATCAACTTGGGAGGAATATGACCTGGTTCGGGACCAATTTCCTCATTTCAGCCTTGAGGACAAGGCTGTTTTGAAAGGAGGGGATGCTGATGGAAGTCCATTATTGGTATATAAAAGACGGAAGGAGGATTTAAGTCAAAATACAGGAATGAAGTTAGTTGATAAGGGAGTTATTCTTGCTGAATAACTACTTCTTATGTGCTGTCAGTATTTTAATATTGCAGTTTATGTTTCTTATCTTAAGAATGCTGAGTTGTCGAGTTTTAGGATGTCAGTTTGTGCGTGCTGTCAAGTTACAGTTATAACTGCCACTTCATGGTGTCATTTAACTGTAAGTTAATTAAGGAATGGATATGAATGATTTCTGACTCTTTATTTGGAGATTCTCCCTCTTGGCTTTATCTAATTTGAATGAGATCCTTGTCCAGATTTAGATAAAGATTAATTTCCCTGTTTTGTTATTAAGACTGAACACAAAAGTTAAGGGATTGAGTCATAAACGAGTCAAAAATCGAGGGATTGAGTCATAGGTGAGTGAAAAGTTGAGGGATTGAATCGCAGTGAGTCATAGTTAAAAGAATGAGTTACAAATGGATTAAAAATTGAAGGGCTAAAAAATTAATTTTTCCAACATCAAATATTGCCCCATTTAATTATTAACAAGTGCATGTTGTACAGATCTAAGATTATTGTGAGCTATGAATATTTGCTTTATGCAATTCTATTCACTATTGTTTGGCATGAAATTAAACTTGCAGGTTCCTTTACCTGGGAAGCCTGATACTGATGATGAAGCCCTGATCAAGAAATGGAAATGGAAGTCTAAATCTGTGAAGAAAGAGAACAGGGAGAGACACTCGAGACGGTGTGACATAGAACTTAAACTTTCGGTAAGCTTTTGTGAACTTTTTGTGAATCAATTAGTAATCCATTATGTTTGTCTACTAACACATGCAATCCTATGTGTTCAGGTAGCACGGAAATTGAAGGATGAAGAGGGTTTCTTCTACCCTCACAACCTTGATTTCCGAGGACGTGCATATCCAATGCACCCACACTTGAATCACCTTGGTGCAGATGTATGCCGGGGCATATTAGAATTTGCAGAGGGACGCCCTCTTGGAAAATCTGGCTTACACTGGCTGAAGATACACTTGGCAAATCTATATGCTGGTGGTGTTGATAAATTATCTCATGATGGTCGTATAGCATTTGTGGAAAATCATCTGGAAGATATATTTGATTCTGCAGACAAACCACTTGAAGGGAGGCGGTGGTGGTTGAATGCAGAAGATCCATTCCAGTGCTTGGCTGTATGCATGGACCTCACTGAAGCTTTAAGAAGCCATTCACCTGAGACATTCATCTCACATATTCCTGTACATCAGGTACTTGATCGAAGTCAATGGGGTTTGGGTCTGGAAAATAAAATAAGCTCAATTTTCCAAATATAGTCTGAGTTTTTCAGCTTGGATGGGATTTAGCTGTTACTGTGCATGGTTAAACTTTTTACATTAAAAGGAAAAGGAGAAAAAATAAGAATAGTAAGAAGAGAAAAATCCAGTAATGTATAATTACTAGTGGCTTGCCTCTTTTTATATCTAATGTAAAAGGTGTATCGTGTTAATAATTCATTACACACGCTCACATATTAATAAGCCTTTATTGGGTGTGTTTTCAGTTGATGAGGTTATAAGTGATAATAAAGAATTGTTGAAACCCTAAGCCAAAACTGTTAAGAGCTGAAAGCATCTATCTTGAAAAAAAAAAAAAAAACCAAGCTAACCTTATTTGTGCACAAAAGCCAAACCAAACCAATTTAAACATGTTCTGATTTTCAGGTGAGTATGCTCAAACACTCCTGTCTATGCCTCCAGGGTAACAATATAGTCATTAGACAATATTTGGGAGTACAATGAGCTGAAAATTAATTTTAGATTATATTTCCAATTGATATAATTAGCTCTTATCTAAATTTGCCCAATATATAAATTTTTAATTTCATTCTTTTGACTGTTATGCTGTTAAGATAAAACATATGTCAAAATTCTGTAGAGTAATTTTCATGAAGATGGTCAGTTTCTT
This sequence comes from Prosopis cineraria, assembly GCF_029017545.1. NCBI lineage: Eukaryota > Viridiplantae > Streptophyta > Magnoliopsida > Fabales > Fabaceae > Prosopis > Prosopis cineraria. The sequence continues at coordinate 10,132 of NW_026555507.1, forward strand.
TATTGGTCAACAAAAATATGGTCAATTTCTTTGGCCACTGGGATATAATCATTAATCAGGAGAAACTGGGAAGATTTTTTTTTTTTTTTTTTTCAGGAATGCATGATGACAACAGTGGAACCATGAAAATCAAACTTTTTCTGTAGTTACATTTTACTTAACAATGCGCTTTACCTTACCATCTCTTTTTAAGTTACGAGTTTGCTTCATCAGAACGCATGCTATTATATTATGTTTTTATCTTTTTTCTGACGCAAATATTTCAATTAAAAATTGCTACAATCCCTGTCATTTTGTTCCTGCATTTGCGTAGGCATACAGAACAGTCAAAAGCTAGGCATTTTCTCTTGATTTTTGGGTTTGTAATGTCAGTAACCAATTAGCTGTACCATTGTTAGTATTTTGATTGTGATCATCATCGTTATATTATTTATTTGACGTATGCTTGACAAGATACACCTTGTTCTTTTATGGTTTCTGTCTCAGGATGGTTCTTGCAATGGCTTGCAACATTATGCTGCCCTAGGAAGAGACAAGGTAATGGCCATTTTGACTTTTATTTTGGCCCTCTCTCTTTTAACTTGAATTGCTACCAAGTTCTTTAGTTCCAATTATTCGAGATTTTGTTACATGAAGATAATTAATTGCTCTGATTTTTTATTCATCCGAAGAAAAACTTGATTACTAAATAAGAGTTTTCCTGTGAAATAAGCACTAATAATTCTAAATGGAACATAAAAAGAAAGTTGCTGACTATTGAAAAAGAAAAACCAGCTATATAACTTTGTTATTATTTAGAATTTGAACATTATAGAATTAAAATCAGACATCAAGTTAAACTCAATCTTGAATATTTTGTTGATTAATGAAGGTAAAAATTTGGATTGTGTAGCTTCATTATAAAAGTCTTTCGATCTATGTCAATGTCAGGTTGTTTGAATTTGAGTTTTGTGCCAATATATTGTTAGAAGTGGCACGGGTTGAAATGTATGTATATCTTTTACGTCACAAAATTTTTGAACCCAAATTAAAGGTTCTGTGAAAAGTCTACATTGATGTTTCCTTAGTATCTTTGTTAATTTTTTTATTGCCTTGTATTTAGTATGCTCTCTATTTTCTATTTTCTGACATTGAGGTATCATTGATTTGAGGCTCCTATATGTAGTTACTTATTTGATTTTTTTTCCCAGCTGGGGGCAGTTGCTGTCAATTTAGTTGCGGGAGAGAAGCCCGCAGATGTTTACACAGGAATTGCGGCAAGGTACCTTGTTCATTACATCAGGCCTTGAATTGTTTATGGTATTCATTTTCTATTTTGCTTTGAAAAGTGGTGTCGTCCCTCATGGTTTCTGAAAAATTCGGAGAGATAGAGAAGAATGTTGACAAGAACTAAAGCTGCGTCCTTGCAACTGGGTTTGTTTACTAATTTTAACATTGCTGAAGCTAGTGCAGCTTGTAGTACGGGCAATGAATAAGAAAAACTAACTTTTAGCTAAAAGTAATGAGATGTAGTAAATGATAGATGCTTATATTTATCCTACTTTCTTCCCCAAACATTTTAGGAACCACATCAGGATCAAGAGGCATCACATATAAACCTGCATCATTTGATAAGAAAGGAAATGATAAGAAACAGAAGAGAAGGTAATTGGAGAACTGCAACCACATTATTTGTTTTGAAGGCAATGGGAGATCAAGAGTTAAATTTCGATGCCACCTATCAATATTGAAAAGTGGTTAAGATTATTAAATAAATTTAATATTTGCGGACCCCATCTTCTCTTTAAATTCCACTTTTGCCCTCCAGCGGTTCCACTGGACTTCTTTTTTCAAAATTTTGATTTTTATGTTTTTATCTATCTCTATTTCTTTTTTAATTAAAAATTAATTTTATTCTATTAAAATAAATCGATAAGCTTCTCAGCCTTTTCTTCTTTTACCTCATCAACATTTTATGTTTAATTTTTTTTTAAGAAATCTAAAAGTAAAAAGTTGAAATGAAAAAGATCCCCTCATTTTAAATCTAAAACTTTCTTCATGACACTATTATCTTTCTGGAATCTTTGTAGTAAAAAATGAGATCCTATGAAGTAAGCCTGGGCAGAGGGAAATCATAATCATAGAAAATGAATTGTGATTTTCTTTGATCTATCTCTGTTTCTTTTTTCTAAATAAAAATTAATTTTGTTTAATTAAAATAAATGTTGAAGCTTCTCCTCAATTTTTTTCTTTTATCTCAATTTATCAAATAATTAACAACAACAAGAAGCCTTTATCCCACTAGGTGGGGTTGGCTACATGGATTGCAAGACATTATTGTGCTCTATCATTTATCAAGCTTTTAGGAATATTATTAATTAAGAGATCGCGTTCAACAACTTTCAAGAGTATTTTCTTAGGCCTTCGTCTACCCTTTTTAACAAGGCTCAAAGTTATATGTTTCACTCTTTTCACTGGTGCCTCCTACGGTTTTCTTTGTATATACCTAAACCATCTCAAACTATTTTCTATTATTTTTTTCTCAATAGGTGCTACCCTTACTTTCTCGCGTATGTGCTCATTTTGAATTTTATCTTTATGTGTATGTCCGCACATCCATCGTAATATTTCATCTATGCTACTCCAATTTTATGCTCTTATTGTCCCGTTAAAGCCTAACATTCACTACTATATAACATAGCCAGTCTGATAGCAGTACAATAAAACTTTCTTTTAAGTTTATTAGGCACCTTACAGTCGCAAATGACTCCTTTAGCTTTTCTCCAATTAAACTACCCAACTTGAATCTTATGTGAAATAGTCCCATTGATTTCGCCATCATTTTGAATAATGACTTCCAAATATCTAAACTCTTTTACTTGAGGTATAATTTGATCTCCAATTTCACTTCAAAATTACTGTCGATTAGTCTCTTCCTAAATTTACAATATAAATATTTTGTCTTACTCCTACTTAGATGAAAACCTTTCGATTCTAATATCTTCCTCCATAACTCAAGTTTACAATTAATCTCTTCTTTCATCTCTGCTATAAGAACTATATCATCCGCGAAGAGCATATATTTGAGAATTTTTCCTTGAATATGTTCCATCAAAATATTTAGGATCAAGTTAAACAGATAAAGACTCAAAGATGAGCCCTGATGTAGTCCAGTCTTTATAAAAAGTCCTTTGTTTGACCACTAGACATTCTTATACTAGTTTTTATCCCCTCATACATACCTTGTATGACTTTAATATAAGCAATCTGTACTCCTTTCTTTTTCAAGGCTTTCCAAAGCACTTCTCTTGGTATATAGTTGTAAGCTTTTTCCAAATCAATAAAAACCATGTGTAAATCTTTATCTTTACAACGATACTTTTTCATTAATCCCCTTAGCAGACAAATTGCCTTTATAATCAATCTACCTAGTATAAAATCAAAGTGATTCTCAAAAATATTTGTCTCCAATCTCAACCCATGCTCAATTACTTTTTCCCACAATTTCATTGTGTGGTTTATGAGTTTAATCCTTCTATAGTTAGTACAATTCTGAATATCCCCTTTATTTTTATAAATAGAAATTAATGTACTTCTTCTCCACTTGTCAGGCATTTTCTAGGACCGTAAAATCACATTAAATAACTTAGTCAACCATCTCACCCCTTCTTCACCTAAACATTTCTACACTTCAATAAATATATAAACAGGTCTGTTGGCTCTATCATTTGTCATTTTTTTAAAAGCTTCCTTTACCTTCTTATCACGTATTATTCGATAGAATGGCAAATTTTATTCTCCTTCACGAGTTACTAAATCCACCAAGTTACTAGACGAACCCTTTCCATCATTGAAAAGTTTGGAAAAATAAGTCTCCCATTTATTTTTAATTTCATAATTTGTAACTAAAATTCTTCCTGCTTCATCTTTTATACACCTTACCTATTCTAGATCTCTTGATTTTCTTTCCCTACTCTTAGCAATCTTATAACTGTATCATTCTCCTTCCTTTGTCTCAAGGCTTTTATAAAATTCTTCAAAAGTTTTAGAACGAACTTCATACACAGCTCTCTTAGTTTCCTTCTTAGCCACATGGTACCTCTCCCACTTTTCCTCATTGTTACACAAATATATGGCTTTAAAACAGTTCTTTTTATGTTTGATTTTGTCCTATACACTATTATTCCACCATCAAGACTCCTTATCTCTTGGACCAAAACCTTTTGATATTCTCAAAACTACTTTTGCAGCCTCCCTTATCTTTTTAGCCATATCCTCCCACAAGATGTTAGCACTTCCTTAAGATTCCCAAATTCTTTTGTCCAAAAGATTCCGCTTGAAAATATTTTGCTTCTCACCTTTTAATTGCCACCACCTAATCTTTAATGCTACTACTTGTTGACGTTTTTTAGTGTTACTCATAATACACACATCAAATATGATCAACATTTACATTTATTTTTTCATTTTCATTCTACTTACTAAATACTTACTCTTTCATTGACTCAAAATCTAAATAAAAAGTGGGAATGAAAAAGATCCCCTCATTCTAAATCTGAAACCTTCCCCATGACACCGTCATTTTTCATGAACCTTTGTAGGCAAAATGGATCCTTTGATGTAAGCATGGCCAGAGGGAGATGATAATTATAGAAAAATCATCATCTATTTTTTCATTAATAATCATGGCCCATGTACAACACATGGGGTAAATTCTAGTTCTAGTTCCATGCTAAATCAAAGTTTCTCTGTGCTTGTTATTGTATTGCATTTATAGTTTTCATGATGTTTGAAAATATTGTGCAGAGTTTTAGACATCATACGAAGGGATGCTCAGAAAGATCCTGCAGTTTTTCCTGATGCTTCTCATGCAAAGACCTTGATTAATCAGGTTTCCTTCTTACCTTTTGGTGTACATCCGATATGTTGTGTTTTTGCTCAAGGAGTTGGATTGCTTATAGTTGTGTGAATTTTCATTGATTTCTTTTTCCTCCCTTTTTTGCATTGCTGTTCTTTAATGACATTATGGTTATTCTTGAGAATTCCTCTCTCGAAAGCAGATTCTAAGTTAATCTGGAACATCATCCAGGTGGATAGAAAATTGGTCAAGCAAACGGTGATGACATCAGTGTATGGTGTCACTTACGTAGGTGCTCGGGATCAGATAATGAGGAGGTTGAAAGATCGAGGTGCCATTTCAGATAATAACCAGCTTTTTCTTGCTGCTTGTTATGCTGCAAAGGTTAGAGGGAAGGAACTGTTTGTGTTTGCAGTCATAAATTTGGAGTTATTATTTATGTGTAGTGCACTTGTACAAGACAAAGGCTCTTAAGTGCAAAACAACAAAGCACAAAGCTTTGTGTAAGCTACGTTAAAATGTAGCTCACATAATAGTAAATGTATCAAATTTAGTTCAGCCGGAAAGGAATGCATTGATAAATAAAAATAATAAATCATAAAAACCTAAGCTTGCATTTAGGGACGTATCCAGGACTTGATGATTTGTGGGGATGGGAGAATTTCAGGCAAAATATGGAGCCCCCCCCTTCTTTCTTGTCTTGTCTTGTTTTTTGTTTTGGGAAGGGGAGGGGGGCGTAGAGGCTGAACAAGCAAAAACCATAATTTTTTAAGAACTAGCTGACATATTGTTTATGTTTTGTGTGTGTTTTTTGCTTTGTTTTTTTTTTTTTTTTTTTTTTTGGGAGGGGGGGTGGTTAACCCCTCCTTGCCCTCCTCTCCATCTGTCATTGCTTGCATTTCAAACATAGCTTGTGATAGTAACTTTTGGATGTGCATCCTATTACTATTTAACCACCATATCTAAACTCTATTATGATCCTACTGATGTATTATAATTGTAATGAAAATTATGTTTAAAAGCTTTTTTTTTTTTTAACTGGCGTAATTGAAAACACAAAAAGAGATATGAATTTTAATTATTTTTTAATTTTTATATAGATAGCATGGCCTGTGTTTCTTGTATTTAGTTGTATTGTTTTTTAAAATTTTCTAAAAAGCACAAAAAAAATCCAGTAAATAGAGGATTATAGCTGCAATTTGTACTTAATCAATACACAATTGGCTTATGATACCTGGCATCTGTTCTGTAGCTTTTCCCACCCAGTTCCAGGTATATGGACTAATGTGGCCAATTTGAAGTTGACCATTGAAAATATCTCATCTTTGCAACAAAGAGACGTTATTGTGTCTTACATCTTTTCTATCAGGTAACCTTAACTGCTTTGGAGGAAATGTTTCAAGCCGCACGAAGTATCATGAGCTGGCTAGGTGACTGTGCAAAAGTATGTTTTGGAGGATAAAATTTTATGCTCTTTACTTGTTATTATGGGGTTGTGTTATGTTATGACCAAGACAATTGAAACAGATAATTGCAGCTGAAAATCAACCCGTGCGCTGGACCACCCCTCTTGGACTTCCTGTAGTGCAACCTTACCGTAAGTTAGGGAGGCATATGGTGAGTCTTACATAATTTTCCTAGAATTATAAATCTCATTAATGCTTCTGTTCAGTTTTCAGAACAAGAGTTTTAACACGTTTATAATCTATTGTATTGGTTACAGGTCAAAACTTCACTTCAGATTTTGACAATGCAAGACGAAACTGATAAGGTGGGTTAAACAAGGGGTACCCTTTGGAATTCCTTGTTAAAAAATGGCATCATAACCTTGCATCTTCATAATAAATTTGTTTCGGGATTGCAAATATTGATGCTGTTCTGATATCATTCCTTTATAAATTAAAACTATTGTAGGTCATGGTCAAGCGGCAGAGGACAGCATTCCCCCCGAATTTTGTTCACTCACTCGATGGTTCTCATATGATGATGACGGCAGTTGCCTGCAAGAGCGCAGGCTTGAATTTTGCAGGTTCGACCTAGTTCATTTCCTTCCATTTGATTTGATCGATATTAGTGTGCAATATTTTTGAGGATCTTTACTGTTACATCTGTAGGGGTTCATGATTCATACTGGACCCATGCATGTGATGTGGATGAAATGAACAGACTACTCAGACACAAGTTTGTGGAACTCTACGAGACTCCAATTCTTGAAAATGTACGTTTGTAGCTGCACATTATTTACCCAACTATTGTTTATATGTATTGATCTCATTAAGATTTCCCATATCAGATTTACTAGAGTTTTCATTTTACTTGAAGAAATAGCTATAGCCTGATATGAGATTATAGAATTCTTCAGCGTGAGAGAATAGTGCATATTTATTATTGAACTGTGCTCTGTTTGCTGGCGTTTGAATTCTATTTTCAGCTAAGTGGTTGTTTATATTATTAATAGAAGAACCAGTCAACCTTAATGGCATAGGAAAAAACACTTTTCTTCCTTCCTCGTTCCTAGAACTAGGGAAGAAAAAGGTACAAATTTGCATGATGTAAATGATGGTTACGCAAGTTAAATTGGCCCAACACAGGAGGTCTTTGTTGTTTCATTTGTCATCGACTTTCAAACTTGTGTCACTGTTTTGGTGTTTCAAAATTATTTTTAGGAAAAATACAACTTTTAGTTCCAAAACTTATTTCTCAATTATCAATTTATTCCCTGAACTTTGACTTGGAACACTTCAATCTTTATAGTTTCTTGACTTGGAACACTATAAGGACGGAGTTATTTCTGTAGTTTAGGGACTGGAAGTTATATTATCCCTTATTTATCTCCTTCTCTCTCTCTCTCTAACCTATTGACTATTTGAACAGTTACTGGAGAGCTTCCAGAGGTCTTTTCCATCATTATCATTTCCGCCCTTGCCTGAACGGGGAGATTTTGACTTAAGGGATGTTTTAGAATCACCATACTTCTTTAACTAAGCAAGATCATCATCCTTCATTTGGCTTGGTGATTCTAACTATAGCATCTGATCTCTGAACATGGCAAGATGGCAGATCTTTTAGAAGTATTCATGCTAGAGGCTATTACAGTGCCTGTATATACCTTTAAAGGCATCCAGAGTCTTGAGCAGTGAGGTGACATTCACCATCGAATTGAACTACTCGCTTGCTGCTGTGCAGATGTGAGGAGTTGGATTCTTGCCATGTAAATTTTAGAGAGAGAGATATTTTCCGCATGGGATCCATTTACACTGCGCAGTTCATCGCTTGCGTCTGACACTTGATTTCCTATGAAACTCGGAGGATCTAGCCTTATTCTGAGGGAGGTTGTATACCAGTACGAGATAATGAAGAATGTGGTAGAGGTTGCTTGAGAAGTTCTGCTCCCATATCACAATTTAATTTGATCAGAAGTTAGCAATTTTATGTATTTCTACATTTTTGATATTGTAAATATTACCAAAATTGTTTGAACATGTGTACTCGCAGCACATAATGGATGTGACGTGTGTATTGCTTACAGAAGATGTAAATTTTGCCCGACCATGCTACTGAATCTTTCTATCAAGTATCAACTTCTTGTAAATGTAATATGATGTGGTTGAATAGCATAATTCATGTGAAATTATGATATAATAGTTGGGCATGTTTTCATAGAATAGAATTGAGTTGTTCTATGCATGGTTTACAAAGGTGTATATTGCATGTTGATTTAATTTTATGAGGGCAAATTTAGTTTTTAATTCTTTAAAAACATGATGACCATACTTTGCATAGTTATACCACTTAAAACGATGTTCTGGATATTTTGTTTAGAACAATGTGTTAGGTTGAGTTTTAACTATATTCTTGAGACTTTTTTAAATCAATGTTATTTTTGTTATTTGTTGGTGGTTTTATTCAAATTTTATTATTAAATTCATTCATGGTTACAATATGATGATAGATAATTATAAAAAAATTATCATAATATTATTTGTGTAAAACAGGTTAATTAAACAAGTTGTTTTTTCTTTTTTGTCTTTTTTTCTCAAGGCATGTTTTGAAAGCAATTTACCAGATAAGTTTTTACATTTTTAAGTTTTCAGATAATTTTTAAAATAATTATTCAAACAGAACTTTTTAATATTTTTTTCTGATAGCATGTTTTATAAAATCAGTTTTCCAAATAATGGAAAAAAAGAGTTAAACAAATTCTATACTTTTCTTAGTGGAGCGACATTATATTCCTTGGGGCATCTTTTTACCGTAGTATTTTCTTAAAAAAGCAACGATTTGCTTGTTAAAAAAAAAAACAAGTTAAAGAATTTGATAAAATTTTAATAATTTTTTAATGAATCAACTTTGTGATTTAAATTTAGGAAAAATTAATCTGTATGCCTTTGTAGTTTTTCTCAATTTTAAATTAAGTTTATGTAGTCTATTTTATTTTAATCAAACCCTTTGATGCAGAAAAAAAAACTAAAAGGACACCACATGTGTACAGGTCGTGATTGTAATTAATGACAAATTAATGTCGATTTCACAAAAAATTAAGTAAATTGATAAATAGGTATTAAATTCTTAATTTCATTTAAGTTAAGCAAGCAAGCAACTTATAATAGTGAATGATTCAAATTAAAAATTAAAAAAATGTAAAGTAGGCAACTAAGATTTTGAAGCATTCTAAAGTTAAGAAACAATTAGGAAATTACTCTAGAGTTTTAATCCCTTATTTGCTCCATTGTACTTCACTTACTTATTAAATTGATTTTAAGTTTAGTTTTAAGGGCTAGGACACTAAAATTAATCTTGAATATCTTTTAATTATCCAAATTTTTTTTTAAATTCTAACCCAACAATTCCTTTTCAAACTTAGATTAAAAGCATTAAGTTTAAATCCCTTCTAATCACTTATGTCCTTTAGGTATTGATCCTCAACATTCAATTCCAATGGTCTTAATAAAAAATCTTTTTCCAAGTTCATTTTATTCCTTCAAATTATCATTTAATGGTGGCCAATCATCAAACAACACAAATATAAATTGGAATTAAAACATAAAACATTTATTAATCACAAAGCAATCAGTAAATCAAAATATGATCGGAGTGAATGAGTTCGTAGAACTCTAGATCATCAAAATTTAGCCACACAACTAAATATAGTTTCAAAATAGCAAAATAATGGGACAAAATCAAATACATAGGAGAAAGAAGGAGAAAAGTGAAGGAAAACTCAATGAAAACGTGGATGTTGATGAGTTATCTTACTCCTAAGCTCCAAAATTGCTTCAAGCACTCCAAAATCGCTTTTGAACTTTCAGAGAATGTAAAAAATGAAGCCTCCTTTAAAAAACCCTAGTTTCCCTCTTTTGTCAGACAGAAAAACTAAAACTATGCCTTTGGTGTGAAATCCACTTTAGTGCCCGCTGTAGCAGATTCTGTTTCTGGTTCAGGATTTGCCTTATAATATTAACCTGCTGTGATCATAAAAATTTAATCTCTTCATTAAATTCATTATATTTTCCTTCTTCACCTTTTTCATGCTTTAATAGATCAGTTTCCCAAAATAAAAAATGACTCAAATTAATAAAAGAAAATACTCTAAAACAAAATCAAAACATAATATTTACAAAAAAAAAGCTAACTAATACCAAAATAAACATTAAACACAAGAAAAATATATAAAAATAATTAGATGACTCTCTAAAAGATTAATAAAACTCTTCAAAAAGATATAAAAATATAGAGAGTCATCACCCTTATAATTTGATGTATTAAATATGTTAATCCTTAAAGGTTAAAATTAATAATGAATTATTAAATGGGAGGATAATAGATTGGTTCTAAGAAGACCAATAATTTAAATTAAATTCCAAGTGTCAAATTTTAAAAATTTATAAGTTTATTTTTTAATTTTATAATTTCGGTATGATGAATTTATAACTTCTTTTTTTAAATTTTAACATGGTTAAAGAATAAATAAATTTCTTACCTTATTAAAATTTAAAATATAAGTTGCAAACTCATTATAATAAAATTATAAAATTGAGAGTCGAACTTATAAGTTCTCAAAGTTTGGTACTTGGGACTTAAATTAATTGGCCCCATTTATACTTCTCTATCATTCTCTTTCTCAAACAAAAATACTTTTGGTGTTTATAAAAAAAAAATTAATTTAGTACTTTTAACCAAAATAAGAAAGAGAAAAATCTTAATACACTATCACATTTTTATTAATTTTGTACAAAAATTTTATATGCACAAAAAATATTTAAAAGAAAGCTTAATTATATAAATTGAGTTAATAAAATTAAATAATTAATTCTAAAGTTATATAATTATTTAACAAAGATATAAAAGTTCTTTATTTTTCTTTTTAAAGAAAAAATGCAAAGATTTTAATCTTTAGGGGTTAAAAATTTAAATGATCTAATAATAAAAATCAATTAAAATAAAATAAATTACAGGAACTTAATTTAAAATCAATAAATACTTTAAGGACTTACATATATATTTTTCGTTAAATTTACTTAAAATAAGATCACTAATTGGCAAGGATCGAATTAAAAAATAATACACAGTTAACAAAAATCTAATAAAATCTAAGATTTAACCTCTATTTGTGAAAGAGATGTTTGAATGCATAAGAATTCTTAAAATTATTTTTTCATCAATCTTAAAAGTGAAGATGGTCTGTTCACATTCACTTGAATTTCAACCTTTTTGGGGTATATGCATTACAGGTTGATTCACGATCACACACTGAAAATACAGGTGAGACGTTTCTTAAAAATTCATCTGGCTTAATTATGATCAAGCCAAGAAAAGAGAGAACACTACTGTGGCTTTGATTAAAAAAAATTATATTAATTCTTAGTTATATTGATAAAGTCAACAATATATAGGAAGAATATTTACACTATATTACCCATACAAGGCATACAAGCGTATTTTGTTTAAAATTTTAAACAAGACATTAAACACGAGAGTGGGGTTTGTACACGTGTCACAAGCTAAGCTGCTTTATTAGTGCTATTATATGAGAGTTACAATCTCCTTATAGGACTATTGTTGTTGTTGAAATGAATCAAATACAAACATCCACACACCCCTATAGAGTTAAGACGCTCTTGGTAAAGCAGATGCATGACTATTATTATTATTATTTACGCATTATGATTTTGTAACTCTTGAAACAAGAAATGAAATAATATAGGAAGTTATATTAATTATTCCTTTCATTTCCATTCATGATGATGAACATTTTGAATATGGCAAACTACGACCTTCTCTTTTGAAAAGTATCTCCAAATTAAATCTGAGTCCTTGCAAGTTTTGAAATGAGCTAGAGGCATTGCCAAGCTCAATTATGAGGCAAAGCTTCCTAAGACAAAAGAGGTTTCGCTTGACACTCTTTATATGTAGCTTTAGCTTTAAAATCTCATTTTAGAAAGTTAATAAATATTTTATATTTTTAAAAAATATTTATAAAATATAAGATGCTCATCAATTATCATGTGTGTGTGGGTACTTATTTTATAATTTATAAATATAATACACATTTATTTATCATATATATGCCTATGCCTATTATCCATAAACCTAAGCTGTTTCTTCCTCTCCCTTTCAAGAGTGACAAAACTAACCATAACCCAAACCCAAAGCATTATCCATATCATACCAAAATCGCCATTTCATCCATTTTTTTCTCTTTCTAGTCGACCAACTAGTTTTATTCAGTTTTTAATGAACCTTGCTTGTCTCACCATATATTTGGCATGATATATACCACACCATCCAGACTAATAAGGTAAAGCAAAAATAAACAAATATATGACATCAAGAGTTTCCATTACCAGACGTATAACAAGAGTAATATAATGCAGCAAAACAAACATGACATTATTGCAGGAGCGAGATATATAGGCTCACAATTGAAACATCACATCAACTTAAGACACAAAAACAAGACATTAACTCGCCAAAACAAAAGCCAATATGTAAATTAAAGATAACTTGGATGTCATGGAAAGCGGCTTAGAAACCAGAAGTCCAATAGACTGTGACGGTCACATAGTTTCCATCTTTTCCATCGACACGCTTGAAGGTTGTATCTGGTATTTTGTCTGGGACTGGGAACTCTGCTGTTCCATTTGCAATCTCATCATCAGCAGAGATTGGGTCATGATCATACAAATGCGCAGAAACTTTAAGAGAGCTACTCAATGGCACTGCAATCACAGATCTCAACAATGGAATAGTTTGCCAACGCCTTACTTCAACATAGTCATTTGATGATCTTTTGAACAACAAACAAGTCGCATCACCAGAGCCCTGGTCCCAATTGTTGTAGTAAGCAGAAGCCTGGCCATAAACCTCCACGTCATATTCCCCTCCTTCTTCAACTGAAATGGTCACCCTGGCAGCCACAGCATTTCGCAGCACCGCATAATTGACAGTCACCGAACCTCGGCTACTGTCTAGTTTCTTAGCCATGAGTTTGTCATACACATGGCCAATGTTAGCAGCATCCCACGAAATATCTTCATTCATGATTGCATCGTCAGCAGATACGATGTCCTTATCAGTGAGAAGCAACTTGATGTTAACATTCCCGAAGGCTGAAACAGATTCAGGCGGTCCAATTAAGGTAACATTTTGGCCAGGACTAATGGATTCATAGTTGCCCCTTGTACGGTTGTAGATGAACCGTGTATATAATCCATCGTCGACTGTAATTGTGCCATAGAGTTGCCCAGGATCCTCACTATCTATGTTGTTCATGCGCACCGAGAAGACCTGCAAAAGCGGTATCCCTAAAAAGCATTGTTCTTCATCAGAGGCCATACGTGGGAGCCTTTTTGGTCCACTACCAATGAAGCAAAGACCCAACAAGATGCCAAGTATTTCCAAAGCCTCGGCAAGAGTTCTTATCTGCCTGTTATTTGGTGGAATTCTTATGTTGTTTGGCAGGAGATGAAACCTTTCCTGTGGGTAAGCATCAGCACGCAACAATGCTGCAGACAAACGATACCAACTGCGAACCAGGTCAATAATCCAAGGCTGGATTGTGCCTTCCGTGTTACGATTAGTGTCAGACGAGTTGTGAAAATTTTCGGCCATGTAGTCAAATACTGGAATGAGTCTGGTTGCTTCACAAAACATCATAATCACAACGATCAAGCTGCGTGCCCTCGCCTCCCAATTTGTGGTTCCAGCAAGTTGATTAATAGCATAGACAAGGTTGTGGAAGCCAACTCTGGTATTTAACAAGCTTTGATGAGCAACTCTTTCCAAACCTTCGTAACTACCATCGAAACCTAGGAACTGGGTCCCAGATTCTGTAATTAGATGCACGAGTTGCTGATTTTCGTCGTGGTTGTCGAGCTCTAACCACTGTCCGCTTTCCATCTGGTAGCCAAGCAAGTAGAGGTTGTCCATTCGAAGCCTGAACCTCACGGAATGATCATTGGTTCGTAAAACCAAATCGAAGAATCGATTGGGTGGGTTCTGCTGAACAGCAAGAGCTGGACGATTGTGAGAAGATCTCACCCCGAGTTGTGTGCGCAGGTTCTGAATGAAATTACGATAGCCTCCTCTGGTGCTAGTCTCAATGTTGATCTCCACAGTGAACTCCACACCCATCGTACGTGTGATGATATGGAAGATGATCTTTCACTGCAATATAACTCACGGCAAGCAGATACAAGAAAAGACACGTCAGTGATAGTCCTCGTTAGAATAAGTTGTTAAAAGAGAGGAAATAGTGAAAAACAAAGAACATGAGAAAGAGAGACATAATTGACCTATTTTGCAAAAATTACAACAATGGAAAAGCTGCTATTTTGCTTAGTGGAAGGAATTAATATGTTGTATGTTGATATCTGTAATGGCGTAGGTGCGTGTGTGTATATATAGATGCGGACGGCAAAACCGTAGATGCCTCCGATTTGTCTGTGGCTGGTGGCGTGACATGTGCAAACAAAACATATATGATTCACCGAATTCAATCAAATAATCATTACTTGAATGCACAGTGCAGTGTGATCAATCGTAAACAACAATCTTTTGTGCTTATTGGATTCCTTTATTCAAGTTTATATTCCACGTTTTTGTACCCTAACAGATATGATAGATTTTGCTTTTTGCAATCTAGAAGTACTTGTCACGTGGACAATGCCCACGTGTTCTCTCATGCCTGGCCGTCGGCCTTTCACATGAAAAGCTACCACTTGACGATAATATCGAGGGCTCTTTTTGTCTTGATAGGACAAATGCATTTCATTTATTGCTAATTCACGTCTTTGTTATGTTATTGCTTTGATTATACGACATCCTTCCTAAATTAAAGGACCTTTTTTTTAAAAGATTTGATATTATAAGATATAAAATGTTTTAATAAGAATAAAATTTTATTAATTATATTTTTTTAATATTACTTTTTTTATTATATTTTTTCTCTTCAATATTCTTTTATAAATAAAATATTAAAGAAAGAGTATTTTTAAAAAATTTAAATTTTTATTTTTAAAAGATAAAGTTATAAAATATATTTAATAAATTTTTTTAGTATGCATGATTTTATTTAAAAGTATCTTATAATTAAGATAGAGTGAGTTGTGACACTTGCTCTACTGTTATCCAAAATAAATAATAAATGAGCACGGCGAAATGGAGTAATTATTTTGAAGTACTTAATACTTATCTAACATAATTTTTTTTCTTTGAGATTATGATTTTGACTCTCAATAAAATAATAAAAAGCTAAGGTTCTGTTTAATTATTAGAAATGAATAGAATAAAATATAAAAATAAAATTATCAAAAGGGACATGTGACAACATTCATAAAAATGATGAGTAATTTAATTTATAATGTTAAAATCTTAATTCATTATATTTTTGGAAGATGTGATAATTATCATATTTATAACATTTGTTTACCATGATAGGAAAATGCAATTTTCTTCATTTTTTTTTTTTTTTTAAATTCCATTTTATTTATTCATTTTCAATTATCAAATAGGACTTTAGTCACTAAAACCTGAACTAAAAAGTTGTTAATAAAGTTGCTAATATAAAAAAAAAACGTAGTTACTTGTTTAATTATGCAAAAGTACAATTTTTATATTAACAACTTCAACTTAGTTATTAACAACTTCAGTTTAGGTATTAATAAACATAGCTAATTATAAATTTAGTTTAATCGTGCAATAATACTTACGCATTTTATATTAACAACTTCACATTCATTATTAAAAACTTTAGTCTGTCTTAACTATTAATTTTTTCATATGATGAAAAAATCACATTCAAGGACCTTTGAAGAATATTATTCAAAGATAGACTGATTGTTAATTGTTAAAATGAAAACATGAATTTTTTTTAAATTGTAACTTGTTATTGGTCATCGTCCGCAAATACCATTCTTCAAAGGTCGACCTTGAATGCCATTTTTCCAATTCTCAACTTTCTTTCCCAAGAATCACAAGTTATTTTCTTTAATTTCTCAAATGGGTTTAACAACAATTCACAAATTGTTGATTTGAGATTCAAAACTAACTGTCGCATATTCATAACCAAATCTCCATGGAATCCCAAGTGGGTTTTTAAGATTCCACAAGCAAGTATATGTACTGACTGACCAAAAATACATATGCTGTTTCTAGAATTTACAATTGACTCTAAAAAATTCTCAACTTACTTTTTTAGGAATCACAAATTGCATTTTTAAATTTTTCAAGTGATTTGTTTATATATTAATACATACAAAAATTTATGAGTGATTAGTTTGGAATTCACAATTGACCGTCCTATATTCACAACTAACTCTCCAAATAATCCCAAAGCGACTTTTCAAAATTTCAAAATTTCAAAACTTAACTCAATGTTTGATAAGCTATTTTTTGCATTTTCTTATAAGGGCAAATTTATAAATTCAAATGTATTTTTAATTGTAAGCAAGGACTATAGTCCCTTAATAGGATTTTAATAATTCAAGGTTTGAAATTATATCATTAATGTATCTATGGGATCTGCAATTGTCATTTTCCCTTAATGATTAGGGATAAAATTAATATCTGATTTGTCATAATTAAAATAATATAAGTTAATTAAAATATATAGAAATATTTATATTTTACTATGATTTTTTAGCACTGATATACAAATTCGTAGACTGAAATGTAATTTTGTCTCCTCATCACGTTAAAATTGCAGCATATCAATCTATAAATTTGGAAAGTTTCATATCCATATCATAGACCAAATTCCAATGCAATTATATGTTCAGTTTTAATTAACACAACTTGTAGCCCCAAACCTCAAGTTAATTTATATTCCACGTTTTTAACCCTAACAGATATGATAGATTTTTTCTTTTTGGCATTCTAAGAGAGCGACATTTAATGCGTGCATACTCGTCCAATTTTTATTTTTTTTTGGGCCAAACATACTTGTCCATTTCATAATTTAGCTGTAGTCCTAATCCTATGATGAGAACTTATTATCCTGCGAGAATTCTAATTCGCCACACGTTATGATTACGATGGTGGTTCCATGTATTCTCTCTGATATATAATAATATAATATAAAATATTAATAATTATTTTTTATATTAATTTTTAAAAAATTATAAACGTCTTTTCAATTAAATGCCCTATATAGATATTTCAATAATGATGACAATTGAAATTTTAAGAGATTATTTTTAAAAAAAGAAATGAAAAATAAAGTAAGTTTGTAGTTGAAAAAAGTATAACATTTATTTAATATTTTATATTTTAAATTAAGTACAATTTCTAAAAAATTCCCCTTAAATATCACGGGGGAAGGAGTATATTATTTCTTTCTTTTGTTTTTTTGTTTTGGATTACAAAGCCAAGCAAGAGCTTGAGAAACTAAAAAGTAGAAACTAGCCTAAAAACCAATAAAAGAGAATAAGAAACACAATAACTTGCATGTTACTTATTTTTTAAATATTACCTCAAACATCCTAGAGGAACTATAAGTATCAATATAACCTCTAAACTAGTAGTCCTTCTTGACTTTTTTTTAGAAAATTAGTGCATCCCATGTTGTTCCTATTGGTATATAGTGAATTTGCACATCCCCATTACCATATATAGCCTCTTGTATTTCAGGAATTTCCACCCATAGAGGATGATTGATGACACAATCTGTTCTCAAAAAATTCATAGCATTAATCATAGCATTAATGAAATCAAAGTAAAGATTAATCTTATGCAGACTAAGTTGCTTGACAACTTCCAACCCAGTCTTAAGAGCCATTATTTCAGTTTTAACAATTGAGCAAAAACTATGTCGTTTCTTGATAAGAGAATTTTCTCTCTCACCAACCTACCAATTTAAAAAAAAAAATTATTTGGTAAGGCTTAGTTAAAAAAAAAAAAAAATCTTAAAGTGTACTTGTCGCATGAGCAACGCCCAAGTACGTGTAGTCCCATCCCTAGGCGTCACCCTTTCACCTGAAATGCCGCCACTTAACAGTTAATAACTTGCGCTACTTTTTGTCTTGTTGTGACGGATTCATTTCATTTGCTGCTTGGATTCAAAGCTTCTATTATGTTATTGCTTTGATTATATTATCTCTTATTTAAATTATAAAATATTTTTAAAAACATTTACTGTATTAAAATATAAAATATTTTGATACAAATAAAATTTTATTATTAATACTTTTTTAATATTATCTTTTTTACTATGCTCTCTTTCTTCAATATTTTTCATAAATAAAATATTTTTTTCATTTCAAATTGTAAGACACTTTTAGATAAAATTTTACATATTAATAAATTTCATTAAATACGCTTAATAAATTTATCTTTACAAAATAAAAATATAAATTTTTAAAAATATCCATCATTTAATATAATTAAAAGAGAAAGGATAAAAATTAATTGTAAAGAGAGAAAGGGTGATATTTAAATTAGTACATTTAATGAAACATTAATCTAACCAAAGTATCTTATATTTTGGGATGGAAATTTTTTTCAAAATTACCCTATCGAAGAGAATATTAAATGAAAGGTATTTTTAAAAATTTATATTTTATTTTGAATAAAATAGAGTTGTAAAATATATTTGATGAGTTTTATTAATATATAAAATTTTTATCTAAAAATATCTTATAATTTAAAATGGAAGAAGTATGACACTGGCTCTATTGTTATTCTTTTTTATTTCTTTGATTCTTGTAATAAACAATGAGTAGCTTAATTGTTTGAGTCTCAAATAATTATGGATACATGTATTAAAGTACTAAGTCACACTCATTGTAGTCTTCGATTTTAAAAGTTAAATATATATATATATATATATATATTTTAAGAAAATTAGCTATAATGCACGCTTCTTCTTCTTCTTCTTGGTCTTTGTTTTTGTCTATCAAAGATTTGGTCCCTGTTAGCCGAATACTTACAATTTAAACTTATGCACGTTTTTCATCATCATTTTACGTACATCCTTTTACCTTCTTTCCTTTCCTTTTTTGTCCTTCTATGGATAAAAGATTCATTCAAAAAAGGTATGGAAGGAACCTGCCAGCCGCCACCCCGTTGAATGACGATCACCCGAACTTCAAGAGAGCAGTAATAAATAAATACCGCTAAATGAAGTAAATATTTTTAAGTGCTTAAGACCCCGTCTAACATAATTATTTTCTAAAATTATGATTCTGACCCTCAAAAGCTTAGTTGTTAAAATCTAAGCTGAAAAGTTGTTAATAACGAAAGTAAAGTTATTAATATAAAAAATAGGTATTTGCTTAATTACATAGCAAGAAGTACACTTCTTATATTAAGAACGTCAACTTAGTGATTAATAACTTCAGTTTAAATATTAATAACATAGCTAATCATAAATTTAGTTTAGTCATGCAACAACTCTAGTTTGTCTTGACAGCTATACTTTGTATTATTTTGTAGATGGTCAGAAATGTTCACAAAAAAATTTATGACTGATAAGTCTCGTGGGATTTAAAAAAAAATTATCTCACTTTGTGGTGCTATTTTGCCATTTGTCAATTTTGAAGGGATTTATCTGTCAAGTGGGTTTGTTTAAATATGAAGAATAAAATAACATTTACAAGTAATTGTCTTAATATTTACGAGTAGCTAGTAACCTTTATTTATGAGTTAAAATAACTTTCATATATTCATTTTTTTTTTTGGTTTTTGTTTGTAGTATGTGGTTTGGTCCAATCAACTCCCTTAAACCAAATAGTTGACCAAATCAGTTAACAACTGGCTAACCACCAGTAAAAACCAGCTTAACGAATAAAAAGCAAATCAGTTGTAAGCTTATGAATTGGATTAAATTTTTAAAATTTTTTTCTCCCCTATCCTCTCTCCTCCAAAACCTTTCCCCAAATTGGGAGGATCCCCCCTCCCTTGCATTCTTGCACCTCTCCTCAAACCAAACATAGCTTAAATGGAGAATTTTTTATCTTTCGATGCAGCACTCTATGGTTTTTAACAACGGCACTTGTTTTCTTCATTTTCCATTTTTTCCCATAATTTTTGTTGAGTTATTTTAATTATTTATTGATTTTTTTTTAGTGTGAGCGCATATAATTAATCCTTATACTTCAAATTATTTATCTGTATTTTTCAAACTTCATTATAATTAATTTAATTTTAAAAAATCTTCAAAAAATGCTTGATACTTTGTCATTTCCATATATATAATGAATAAGTGCTATTAAATATATTAAATAAGTTCAGATATATTTTACAAAATTCCATCTGTAATATATTAAATAAGCACTTTGTCATTTTCCCTTAATGATTAGGGATAAAATTAATATCTGGTTAGTCATAATTAAAATAATATAATTTAATTAAAAAATATAAAAATATTTATATTTTACTAAGATTTTTTAGCAGTGATGTAAAAATTCATAGACTGTACTGTCATTTTTTCTCCTTAACACATTAAAATTGCAGCATGTCAATCTATAAATTTGGAAAATTCCATATCATATGATCAGTTTTAATTAACACAACTTGTAGCCCCAAATCTCAAGTTAATTTATATTCCACGTTTTTAACCCTAACATATATGATAGATTTTATTTATTATTATTATTATTGTTATTATTCATTCGAAGAGGACATTCAATGCTTGCATACTCGTCCATTCCATACTTTAGCCTTAGTCCTTATCCTATGACGAGCACTTGTTATCTTGCGAGACTTGAACCACACGTTATGATTACGATGGCAGTTCCATATATTCTCTCTGATATATAATAATGTAAAATATTGATAACTATTTCAAAATTTAAAAAAAATTAATTGAAACCATTAATTTTTGTTAAAAATTATATACATCTTTTCAATTATACATTTGTTAAATGCCATATACAGATATTTCAATAATGATGACAATTGAAATTTTAAGAGGTTATTTTTAAAAAAGAAGTGAAAAATAAAGTTAATTTATAGTTAAAAAATTATAACATTTATTCATATTTTACATCTTGGACGATTAAGTACAATTTCTAAAAAGTATATTATTTCTTTCCTGATAAGAGAATTTGCTCTCTCACAAAGCCACCAGTAAAAAAAACAAAAAACAAAAGTTATTTGGTAAGTCTTCGTTAAAAAAAAAAAGGCCAAAAAAAGTATAAAAAAAAATGCCAATGCACTTTTCCCATGAGGGATGCCCAAAGTCACATGCCTGGCCATCGCCCTTTCACTTGAAATTAAGAGTATCTACGGATTCGGTTTGACTTGGTCTTGGACGGATAAAAATCAAACTAAACCAAACTAATCAGTTTACTCATGAGCGAAACTTGATTGATTTCTATGAAAATCAATTTGGTTTAGTTTTTGTTTCAGTTTGGCTTGGCTAAGGTATGGATCAAGTTTCAATGAATTTATTTGATTTTTTTTCCTTTTTCCTATCTTTATAATAGTTGGATTTCTTTTAATTTGAATTGATTTATGCATTGCTGGTTCTTTTATTATATGAAAGGTTCTTGTTTATCCCATGCTTTATTTCAATCATAACATGCATATTTATGGAAAGTTTTTAAACCTTAATTAATCACATATCTTATGCATACATGTTCATTCTTTTTAATTTAATTTTTATTTATTTTTTGCTTGGTCTCAAATGAATCAAAGATAAAAAGATATGTTCATATTATATTAGTCTTACTCATCTCTTGATTTCATTGGCCTTGAGTGTACTGTATCTTCATGATTTCATCAATTCACTTGTGCCATTCAAAATATATATATATATATATATTATGCAAATTAATTTTATGATTTGCAAGTAGTAGAAAATCAAACTAATGATGGTGATCTACTAATCATCTTCATAATTATATTAGATGCACTATTTGAATCCTCATGGAGAAAATTCATCACCTAACAGCAAGTATCAAACAAACAAATATCTCAAGTCTAAATATCCAAAATTTCAAATATCACACTATTTAATATTAATATTTATATTCTTAGTTCCATACGCATTATACACATATATTCAAAACATAATATCTATCTCTCAATGTTATAATATATAGATATTAATTAGATAGATATTACATAAATAAATAATATTTTTGAATCAGGCTTGGTCTAAGTTTGTTTTGGTTTTTAGATCTTGAAACCAAAACCAAACCGAACCAATTAGTTTGTATGTCATAAAAATTGAAGAAAACTTGGTCAATGGTCAGTATGATTTGGTCTTTTCAATTTGAATTAGTTTTGAACACCATTACTTAAAATGCCACCACTTGATGATAATAACTTGTGCTAGTTTTTGTCTGGATATGACAGATTCATTTTATTTATTGCTTGAACTCAAAGCTTTTATTACATTATTGCTTCAATTATATTATCTCCTTTTTAAATTATAAAATATTTTTAAAAAATTACCGTGTTAAAATATAAAATACTTTAATAAAAATAAAATTTTATTATTAATAATTTTTGATACTATCTTTTTTATTATATTCTCTTTCTTCAATATTTTTCATAAATAAAATATTAAATAAAAGATATTTTAAAATTTTATATTTTTATTTTAAATAAAATAGTGTTTTAAAATGTATCTAATGAGTTTTATTAGTACATGTGATTTTTATCCAAAAGCAGCTTACAATTTAAGACTGAGGAACTATGACACTTGCTCCATTGTTATTCTTTTTAATTTCTCGGATTCTTGTAATAAAATCCACAATGAGTAGCTTAATTAATGTTTGAGTCTCGAATAATTACGGATACATGTATTAAAGTAAGTCACACTCATATTGTAGTCTTTGATTTTAAAAGTTATAATTTTTGTTTTTAAGAAAATTAGTTATAATGCACGTTTGTTTTTTAATCTATCAAAGATTGGGTCCCAGTTAGCCGAATACTTACAATTTAAACTTTTGCACGTTTTTCATCATCAATTTTGTTCACATCCTTTCTTTCTTTCTTTCTTTTTTTTTTTTGTCCTTCTATGGATAAAAAATTCATTCAAAAAAGGTATGGAAATAGCCCGCCAGCCGCCTTCCCCTTGAATGACGGTCACCCCAACTTCAATAGAGTAGTGATAAATAAATACCTCAAAATGAAATAATTATTTTGGAGTGCTTAAGGCTTATCTGACATAATTTTTTTTTTGTAAAATTGTGATTCTGAACCTCAGCAAAATAATAAAAAGTGTAGTTATTAAAATCTAAACTAAAAAGTTGTGAATAACAAAAGTAAAGTTGTTAATATAAAAAAAATAATTATTTGTTTAATTATGTAACAAGAAGTACAATTTTTATATATCCACGTCAACTTAGTTATTAAAAACTTCAGTTTAAATATTAATAACATAGCTAATAATAAATTATTGAAAAAATATAATTTTAAATTCCTGCACTTTGCTCGTATTTTGCTTTACATCTATGTTCTTTTTTCGGTGTTACAAATCCTTACACTTTCATTTTTTAGTGTTTTAGATTTTTTCAAAGTCCTTACACTTTGTTCATTTAGTGACTTAGAACATTAAAAAATGAAAGTATAAAGAACTAAAACACAAAAAAAAAAAGTGAAGAGACTTATATCAAAACGTGAGTAAAATATAGAAACTCAAAGTTATGCTTTCCTTAAATTTAGTTTACTCATGCAATAACTTCTTAACAACTATACTTTCTATGATTTTGTAGATGGTCAAAAATGTTCGCAAAAAAATTTATGACTGATAAGTCTCCTAGGATTTCAAAATAATTATCTCACTTTGTGGTGCTATTTCACCATTTATCAATTTTGAAGGGATTCATTTGTTAAGTGGGTTTGGTTAAATATAAAGAATAAAATAAGATTTACATGTGATTGTTTTGAGATTTACGAGTAGTTGTTTTGTTCATAATTAACTTCCCATCAATTCCCCGCTTTTCAAAATTTTATAGGTGAGTATATGTACTGATTGAACAAATATTCAAATGATAGAATTAAGATTCATAATTTGCTCCTGTAAATTTTTTCCCAAGAACACATCACAGGTTGTTTTCTTTAATTCCTCCAATGGGTTTGACTAAATTTTGAGAACAAAAATTCACAAATGGTTGGTTTGATGTTGCATATTCATAATCAACTCTCATCGAATCCCAAGTGGCTTTTTAAGATTTCACAATCGAGTATATTTACTAGCTGACCAAAAGTTCATATGTCATTTCTAGGATGCAACATTGACTATAGTAAATTCCCAACTTACTTTTCTAAGAACAACAAGTTGCTTCTCTTAATTTTCCAAATGATTTGTTTCTATATTAATGAATACAAAAATTCATAAGTGACATGTTTGAGATTCATAATTGATTGTCGTACTCTTCAATGAATTCCAAGTGGTTTTTCAAAATTTCAAAACTAAGTTTGATGTTTGATCAACTATTTTTTGCATTTGTTTATAAGGAAAATTTTGTAAACTCAAATTGTTTTAAATTTTAAGTAAGGTCGACCATAGCCCCTTAATAGGATTTCAATAATTTAAGGTCTGAAATTATCATTAATGTATTTATGGGATCTGCAATTGTCATTTTCCCTTAGTGATTAAGAATAAAATTAATATCCAATTAGTCATAATTAAAATAATATAATTTAATTAAAAATATTTATATTTGATTATGATTTTTAGCGCCAATGTACAAATTCATAGACTGTCATTTTGTCTCATTAACATATTAAAATTGCAGCATATTAATCTATAAATTTGGAAAATTTCAGCATTTTAAATGCCTAACCAAACCAATTGAACCAAGAACCAACTCCTAGTCCGATCCGGTCAATTCCCTTAAATCGAATAGTTGACCAACTCGTCAACAACTGGCTAACCCCAAGTAAAAACCAGCTTAACAAATAAAAAGCAAATCAATTGTAAGCTTATGA
Source organism: Prosopis cineraria (assembly GCF_029017545.1). Lineage (NCBI taxonomy): Eukaryota > Viridiplantae > Streptophyta > Magnoliopsida > Fabales > Fabaceae > Prosopis > Prosopis cineraria. The sequence goes on from NW_026555507.1 coordinate 35,351, forward strand.
ATCAGATTAAACTTTTTTTTTAAAAAAAAGGCAAAACTTGTAATTTTCACACGGGTAAAGAGTTGTGATCTTTGGATTTAGACAACCTAACCCCATGCCAACGCACTGTGCGCCCTCTGCGCGCACAGCCTCCGGTCATATTACGGGCAATCATCTAAGTGGAGAATTTGCTATCTCTCGATGTGGGATCGGGGGGGTTTAACATCAGCACTTTGTCTTCTTCGTTTTCAAATTTTTTCCCCCATAATTTTTGTTGAGTTATTTTAATTATTTCTTGAATTCTTTTTTACTGTGAGCGCATATAATTAATCCTTATACTTCAAATTATTTATCTGTATTTTTCAAACTTCATTATAATTAATTTAATTATAAAAAATCTTCAAAAAGTGCTTGATACTTTATCATTTCTATATATATAATGAATAAGTGCCTTTAAATATATTAAATAAGTTCAGATATATTTTAAAAAATTCCATCTTTAATATAACATCATATGACATTAAAAATATATTAATTAGTCATGCTTGGTTCAACCACAATCTGTCCGTTAATTCTTAAATCAATGTCTTATCCGGTTCAATGATCGATCCGATTTTTAAAACTTTAGAAAATTTCATATCCATAAGATAGATCAAATTCCAATGCAATTATTGATCAGTTTTAATTAGCACAACTTTTATCCCCATACCTCAAATTAATTTATATTCCACGTTTTTAAGCCTAGCAGATATGATATATTTTGTTTTTTGCATTCTAAGACAGCGGCAGTCAATGCATGCATAACCGTCCATTTCATACTTTAGCTTTAGTCCTAATCCGATATGATGAGCACTTATTATCTTGCGAGAATTCGAATTCGCCTCACGTTTTGATTGCAATGGTAGTTCTTTAAATTCTCTCTGATATATAATAATATTGAATATGGGTCACTATTTTCCAGTTCTAAAAAAATTTGGTTGAAACATTAATTTTTTAAAAAAATTATATGCATCTTTTCAATTATACCCTAATTAAATGTTCTATAATAATGTTTCAATAATAATGAACGTTGAAATGTCAAGAGATTTTTTTAAAAGAAATAATAAATGAAGTAAAATTATAGTTGAAAAAAGCTATATCAACCATCTAATACCTTATATTTTAGACTAAGTAAATTTTTTCTTTAAAAAAAATATCCCTTTCCATATGGGTAGTCGATTCTTGAAAAATTCACAATTAGTAGCTTAAGGTTCGAGTCTGAAATAATCACGGATACATGTATTAAAGTTAAATTAATTCACACTCATACTGTAGTCTCTTTAATTTGATTTTAGAAGTTATAATATTTTTTTAAGAAAATTAATTATAACACACGTTTTTTTTTTAATTATCAAGATTACTTTGATTTGGTTTTGTCTTCCTCACTTGGTTTCCAGTCAGTCGAATTAATAATTATTATTTAAACTTATGCACGTTATTTTTGATGGTCAGGGATAAGATCGATGTTAGGTTAAGTGTATGTTTGCTCTGAGGAAACGCTACCTCATATATTTTTTTTTTTGAAAAAAATATATATTCAAGAGGTAGTGTTTCTTTCCATGAAAAAGCTATACATCTTGTCATGCGATCATCTTTTAAGTCTATATATTCCTTAGTAGTATTTATAAGTTAGGAGGAAAGTGCTTAAATTAATGACGTTGTGAGGAGCAGCAGCAGCTTCTGCTAAAGTATATTCGTGTTGGTAGGAGATTTATCTGAATATGGCCGATGCAATAATTAGTTAGATGGCAAAGAGATAACATCGCACTGGTCCGATCCCAAAGCACATGCTTCAATTATGTCTTTGTTGAAAGAATAATTGAATACTTCCAATCGCAGTAATAATTAAGAATCAAGACCAATCTTTTAATTTGTCTCAAGCGGTGGCTAATTATGGGCCCGGATTACTACTAATTCAACTTTATCGCACATTTTAAAAAAAAATTAATTTTTTTTATATTATAAAAAATAAGATGTACTTTTATTTTTAACCTTGAGTTTAAATAATAGTACGACTACATTAAATACGAGAAAGGATAAATTTAAAAAAAACAATTTAATTATTACAAAGTGTCTTATATTTTAGATTAAAAAATACCTTTATAAAGTGTCTTATAAATAAGATTGAAGGGAGTATGACGCACGTTTTTCATCATCAATCAATATAATCAAGATAAGAACGGCTTCGTTTTCTGGAACTAACAGGATTAATTAGTAATCTTCCTTCATCATTCCACTTGTAATGTATATGTCTATATATAGACCTGACAAAGGGAGGGCGAGACATACACCATCGTTCAGCAATCAACAAATTCATTTCCAAGTCTAATAATCAAGCAAAATGGTAGGCATTGTATCATCATCTTCATCATTCTTCCCTCATTAGCATGCTCATGGGTTCTTACTCTTTGGTTTGTGGTCAGGGGTCCTTGGGAGCAGTAATTTCATTAGGACCTTGGGGAGGTTCTGGTGGCGACAATTGGAGTTTCAAGGCAAGCCGAGGGATAACACAGATAATCGTCTATGAAGATGTTGTTATAAAATCCGTTTTCTTCAAAGACGCCAATGGTTATGTTTCTGGAAAATTCGGCAGTGCTGGGGGTCAAGAGAGGAAGGTGATCACTTAATTGCTTAATTAATTGATTGAATATATTCAATTATACTTGTCATTTTAATTACTTACCTTATTATGATGTAATTGTAGACTGAAATTCGTTGGCCTTCAGAGTATTTGAAATCCATAAGCGGGACCTATGGAAATCACACTGGAAATCTAGTAATTAGGTCCCTATCGTTGATCACAAATCTCACCACTTATGGACCTTTTGGAACAACTGCTGGTGGCGAGCCTTTCTCTATCCCAATAGCAGATAGTGTCATTGTTGGGTTCCATGGGAGAGCTGGTTTTTTCCTGGATGCAATTGGCATTTTTGTGCAACCGGTAAGTAATTTTTTTTTCTTACCTCAGTATTTTTACATTCATCCATATACTCCCTCTTCCAGTCTAAAATATAAACATTTTTTCACATAATCTTGATTGAAAATATAAGCAACTTATTCTGTAAAAGAATTTTTTTTTTACTTTACCCCTTGTGTTTAATAACCTAGATTCTTGTATTTGTGAATTTTTGATATTTTTCTCACTTATCATATATTGGAACTAATGGTGAAAGGAAACAATAATATATATTTTCATGAAAATAACATTTTTTATTATTTTTGATATGATTGTTTAAAGCTTATATTTTTAACAGGAAAGAATATATATATATATATATAAGGGAGAATGACATCAAAGTCACAAAAAGGATTGATGACTACATATAAGCTGCAAATATTAATTAGTTATTGAATATGAATTACAAATATTAATTTAAAAAGTTGCAAATATGAATATCATCAATTACAATTTATATGTCTTTTTTTTGGATAATTGAGACTCTAGAATTTACAATTATTTAAATCGATATTTACAATTTATTTTGAAAAATTTTTATCAAGAAGTTATTTATCATTAATTTTATCTCCTGACATTTAATTATCATTTTCCTCATATGAAATATATAATGGATATCATGTATATGTATTACATTTAATTTGATTCTTCTTAGAAGCATAGACTACATATATATATATATATATATATATGACAGTTGGTTTTGGTTTAGGTACAAGCGGATGCATCTGGAAGCATTTCATTTGGGCCTTGGGGTGGCTCAGGTGGAAAAGCATTTGATTTTAGAGTGGGAAGTTGGATAAAAGAGATCATTGTTGATGCACCAAAAACCAATATCAAGTCCATCGCTTTTACGGACGCCAATGGGCACAAGTATGGAAAATTTGGTGGCAAGGATACAGATGGAACTAGCGATGAAAAAAAAGTAAGTCGGGAATTTATTTTATGTAAGGCTGGTAATTCTGATCAATCCAAATAAACTTAGAAATTTAAGGTTGGGCTTAGTAAAATAACGTAATTTTATTGTTCGAGCCAACTGGAATATCTTTGAAAAAATTTGGATTAAGCTCAATTAAATTTGGGCTTTGTGATAATACCCAAATAACAATTAAATTTTTTAAAAATATATTTAAAAATAATAAATATTAATTAATTCTTTAAGTTCTAGTTTAATTTATATTGAGGAATCATATATTTGAACATATTATTATAGATAGTTTAAGTTTTAGTTTAATATTTTTATATTTTATTATATTTAATCTGTAAAATATCTTAAAATAATATTTAAAATCTATTTTAATCTTGATTTCTAACCTGGTTCTAATGAGCTCAGCCTGCCCATATTGCTAGTTCCAATTTGATGCATGGCATGCATGCACAGGATAGGAAATCAAATGAATCATTTCTTGCAAATATATAGATCATCCTTATTTGGTCAAGCCAAAATTTACTATGCCTACGTATATTTATGTTCCATGATGCAATTTTGACTTGTTAATTAATGTGTAGATTGAGATTAACGGACTTTCAGAGTATCTGACATCAATAAGCGGGACATATGGAAATTACGTTGGACTCAATGTGATCACATCATTATCATTCACAACCAATCTAACCACGCACGGACCTTTTGGGGCCTCCACTGGGACTTCTTTCTCCTTACCAATACAAGGTTCTCTTGTGAATGGATTCCATGGAAGAGCAGGCGATTTCCTTGATGCAATTGGCATCCGTGCCAAACCGGTAAACATTTTTTCCTGTAATATATATTAATAGGAAATATATAATTTTACTATGGCAAATAAGTGGAAATGATGATGATGATGATGATGATGATGATGCAGTGGGATGGCATAGAAGAAAGCATTTCAATAGGTCCATGGGGAGGCTCAGGTGGGAGTCCTTGGAGTTATGCAACAAATGAAGGCATAAACCAGATAGTCATCAATGTAGGGTCAAACATCAAGTCCATATCATTCCAAGACACAACTGGTATTGCCTCTGCCACATTTGGCGGCAACAATCCCAATGATCTTGGTGAAAGGAAAACTGTAAGACTCGTTCTGTTTACGGGAAAAAACCTTTGTTAATTGAGCACTTGTATATATTTTGGTTTAATTTATATGCATGATGATTTGCTGCAGGTTCAAATTAACTGGCCTTCTGAGCACCTGATATCCATAAGTGGGACTTATGGAGCATTTGCAAGGCTGCAAACGATCACGTCGCTGTCATTCACTACAAATCTAGCCACATATGGTCCTTTTGGAAGCAGTTCAGGCACTTCTTTCTCCATCCCTATAAGCAATAATACGATAGTTGGATTTCATGGAAAGGCTGGTGACTACCTTGATGCCATCGGCATCTTCGTCAAACCTGAAAATGCCATCTAATTTATGATTTATACGAATGCCCCTTGCAATATTTACTGCTATGATGTGTCGGTGTGCGAGTGTTTTTTTAGTCGTCACGTACGGTTGTTTTCAAGGGTTTTTAATAATTGCTCTTGTTTTCAAGGGTTTTATTGGATCTATATCCATGTTGTCGCGACTTTAGCGGAATAAATGTACTGCTGCTGCTTTTAGAGGAATAAAGAAACTCCGATCTATATCCACTCGGATGTTCTCTGATTTGATGCTTCAAATATAACTTTGGAATGACGTCCGCGCGCATAGGATAGAATCAGGAAGTTTGCGGTTATAATCAGCATCGATCATTATCATGTCCACACGTGCTGATAAGTCCTTAGAGATTCCTGAACAATTGTCTCATTTGTGGTACTATTTTGCCATTTGTCAATTTTTGAATGAAAGGAAAGATCTAGGCAAAATCACAACAAAATTTCTGTGAATATATAAATGATAATTTGATCATTTAAAATGTTATAATTCTTATAAAATTTTTAAGAGTTTTTCTGTCATTAATGAATCTATATAAATTATAAAATTGCCCTTATTGAAAATAAATAATTCATAAATTTTCTTCTTATATTCACAACTTTTTTTCATAAATTCGCAACAATGCAATAGCAAATCATGTTAAATTTTTTATTAACTATTGTATTGTTGTGAATTTAAGAAGAAAAGTTACGAATATAAGAATAAAAGTTATGAATCATTTATTTCTAACTAGGGCAATTTGTTAATTTATATAAATTTATTAATGATAGAAAAACTCCCAGAGATTTCAGGAAAATTATAACATTTTAAGGGATCAAATTGTCATTTATATATTTTAAAAGGATTTTATTGTTATTTTTTCAAAGATCTATTAAATAATCGACAAAACTGTGTGAAAAATTTTAAGAGGATTTATTTGTCAAGTAGTTTGAATATTAAAAATAACGTAAAATATACAACTGATTATCTTGAGATTTACAACTAACTGCTGTATATTCGTAATTAACTTTTCATCAAATCCCACGTAGCTTTTCAAAATTTTATTAGGTGAGTACATGTACTGATTGATCAAATATCCACATGTTAGTATTAAAATTCAAAATTGATTCCCTTAAATTTTCAAGAAAAAATCATATCCAAGGACTTAACAAAAATATTATTCACATATAAGGATTAATAAAAAATAAATTGTTAGTTGTTAAAATGAAACATGAATTTGTTTTTCTTTAAATGATGACTTGTTATTGGTTCTTGTCTGCAAACAACATTCTTTAAAGGTCCTTGAATGTCATTTTCTTAATTCTCAACTTTTTTCCCCCCTCAAAATCACAAGTTGTTTTCTTTAATTTCTCAAATGTGTTTGACTAAATTTTGAGAACAAAAATTCACAAACGGTTGTTTTGAGATTCACAATTAACTGTTGAATATTCATATCCAACTATCCATTGAATCCCAAAGTGGCTTTTCAAGATTCCACAAGTGAGTATATGTACCAACTGACTCAAAATTCATATGTTGGTCCTTGGATTCACAATTAACTCCAGAATATTTCCAACTTACTTTTTTAAGAATCACAAGTTGCTTCTCTTAATTTTGCATGTAGTTTGTTTATATATTAATAAATACAAAAATTTATAAGTAATTAATTTGGGATTCATAATTGACTATTGTATATTCACAACCGACTCTCCCACAAGTCGTAAGTGGTTTTTCAAAATTTCACAACTAACATCAATGTTTGATCAGCCATTTTTCGCATTTGCTTATAAGGGCAATTTTGTAAACTCATATATATGTTTAATTGCAAGCAAGGACCATGTTCCGGTAATAGGATTTCAATAATGCAAGGTTGTCATTTTCCCTTAATGATTAGGGATAAGATTAACATCTGATTAGTCATAATTAAAATAATGTAATTTAACTAAAATATAAAAATATTTATACTTGACTATGATTTTTTTTAGCACTGATCATTAACACAATAAAATTGCTGCATATCTATTTATAAATTTTAAAAATTTTCATACCCATATGATAGACCAAATTCAACACAACTTTTAGGCTCAAAACCTCAAGTTAATTATATTCCAAGGTTTTAGCCCTAACAGATAGGATAGATTTTGTTTTTGTTTTGTTTTTTTTTTTTTGCATTCTAAGCGAACGGTATACAGTGCATGCATACCCGTCCATTTCATACTTTAGCTTTAGTCCTTATTAGAGCCGGGAATAAGGGCCGGGCCTGGAGGGCCGGGCCTGAAAGCCCTGTTTAAATAAGGGTTCGGGCTTTGAAAATAAATTTTTTTTAAAGTAATCGGGCTTGAGGGCTTGGCCCTGATAAGCCCTGTAAAATAGGGCTCGGGCCCGGGCTGCCCTTCAAGCCCTGTTATATTATTTTTATTATTATTTTTTTTAGTAAAACATGTGTTTAAAATCAATGACCTGCTCACCTGATCCTACACACATTATATTATTATTAATTTTAATTTATTCTAAAATTAATTTAATCTACTTTAATAAATATCAGTGTATAGTATAAAATTTATGATATTTTTTATTTTTCTATAATTATTATGTTTGTATATTTATAAAAAAAATGAACTATTTTTTAAATGAAGATTTAAATTTTATTACTAGACTTCTAATGTATGTTATTTAATTTTTAAAAAATTATGATGATTTTAATTTTTTTAATTTTAAAATATTTTAATTTATTTATAATGTTTAATTTTATTTTAATTTTTTATTTTTTAAGAAAGGGCTTACGGGCCTGGCCCTGAGCCCTGAGTATGAGGGCCGGGCTTGAGAAATGGGGGTCAAAATGGGAAACCGGGCTTTAGGGCTCAGGCCCTAAAGGGCCGAGCCCATAAGGGCCAGGCCCTTTAGGGCCGGGCCCGCCCGTATTCCCAGCTCTAGTCCTTATCCTATGATGAGCGCTTATTATTATATTCTCTCTGATATATAATAATATTAAATATTGATAACTACTTCACATTTTTAAAAAAAATTATTTGAAATATTAATTTTTTAAAAAATTATATACATATTTTCAATTATACCCTAATTAAATGTCCTATAACAATTTTTAATAATGATGACAATTGAAATTTTAAGAGATTATTTTCAAAAAGAAATAATAGATGAGGTAAAGTTATAACTGAAAAAAATTATAACAACCATTCAATACCTTATATCTTGGACTAAGAAAAATTTCTTGGAAAAAAAAAAAAAATCCCCTTACCATAGGGGAGAGTCGACTCTTGTAAAATTCACAATTATTAGTAGCTCAATGTTCGAGTCTGAAAGATTTACGGATACATGTATTAAAGTTAAAAAGTCACACTCATACTGTAGTCTACTTGATCTTAGAAGTTATATTTAAAAAAAAATAATTATAATACACGTTTTTTTTTTAATTATCTAGATTACTTTGATTTGGTTTTGTCTTCCTCACTCGGTTTCCAGTCAGTCGAATTAATGCTTATTATCTAAAGTTATGCACGTTTATTAAACCGGTGGATGTAGTATAGTTTAATGGTCCCTTTGGCCCAAAAAAAAAAAGTACAGTTTAATGGTCAGGGATAAAATCGATGTTAGGTTAATTACGATTAAAATAGTATAATTCAATTAAAATATATAAAATATCTATATTTGACTTTGATGTTTAGCACTGATATACAAATTCATAGACTGTTGCTTCCCCTGGGCGTTGATTGACATTCTCCTGTTATTTTTCTCCGATAACACAATGCATGCACTGTTACATAAATGAAATTTAGGAGCACACATTTAGTAACAATTATCATAGCAAATGCTACTAAGTGTGTGTTCGCTTTTGCTCTGAGAAGACGCTACCTCATATTTTTTAATTTTTTTTAAAAAAATATATATATTCAAGAGGTAGGGTTTCTTCCAAAGTAAAAGATATACATCTTATCATCCTCTTTTAAGTCTATATATTCCTTTAGTAGTATTTATAAGTTAGGAAGAGAGTATTTAAATTAATCACGTTACTGTGAGGAGTAGCAGCACCTTCTGCTAAAGTATATTCGTGTTGGTAGGAGATTTCTCTAAATATGGCCGATGTAATAATTAGTTACATGCCAAAGAGATAACATCGCACTGGTCCGATCCCTAAGCACATATTCCAATTATGTCTTTGTTGAAAGATTTATTGAATACTTCCAATTACTTACCTTTTGGAACAACTTCTGGTGGCGAGCCTCTGTCTTTCCCCATAGCAAATAGTGCCGTTGTTGGGTTTCATGGGAGAGCTGGTGATAGAGGGCGTGAAAGAAAAATCATGCTAATTTAGAAATAAAACCCTGAAACACAACAAAAATAAAAAAGGGACAAAATTTATAATAAAAATAAAGAAATAAATAATGGAATAATGATCAAGAAGAAGATCTTTTAGAGTACCTATCTCTAGAAACTTCAATTTTCGGAGACACTACAAGAGTTGATCACGTTTTTGATCACATCTATTTTTCACACGGGATGTCACGACTAATATTTATATATTGGCTCACAAAAAAAACTATTTTCTAAAATTAAAACTATAATTTTCTAATACTAAAAGAAGAATGAAAATAATATAAAATAAAGAAAAAATATTTAGACACATAATTTAGGAGATGTCATCCTAAAATTATAAGATTACAAAACTTAAAACATAATATAATTAATTCTAATCTTTGATTAGGCTCAAAATGGGAAATTATGACTAATATTGCTCCTTAAGAAAGGGAGTTAAGTCAAAGGAACACTAAATTAGAAAATAATTAATGAGATAATTAAGGGATCATAAATGACTCAAAATCACGCCACCCTTAATCTCTTCACTAGAGTTTTATGCCTCCTTGCGTGTAACAGGCTCCACTTATAACCTTTCTTGCATTGGGCTACAGTCTGCACTTCTTGGACTTGGCTCTTCTTGAATTTAGATTTGTAACACACCCTTCTTTATGGAATGGAACTTCTAAATGGATGTTTATATCACTATTCACGTCCATATGCACGCACGAGTTACTTGAGCAACCATTTGGGCTTGAATAATGTTCATTCACGTTTTGAAACTGCCATGGTCCATTAGGCAATGAATTTGGGCCCCAATTTAACATATTAAAGCTAAATTGGCCCAAGGGAACACGCATTGGCAGCAGGTCTTTTTTGTTTTATTTGTCATCAACTTTCAAACTTGTGTCACTGTCTTGGTGTTTCAAAATTGTTTCTAGGGAAAATATAACTTTTAGTTCCAAAACCTTTTTCTCAATTATCAATTCATTCCCTGTACTTTGATTTGGAACACTTCAGTCTTTATAGTTTCTTGACTTGGAACAACCCAACCCTTAATAGCTTTTTGATTCAGTACAACTCAAGCTCTACAATCTCTCAACTCAATAAACTGCAAGGACGGAGTTATTTCTGTAGTTTAGGGACTGGAAGTTATATTATCCCTTATCTCTCTCTCTCGCCCCCTCTCCCTCTAACCTATTTACTATTTGAACAGTTACTGGAGAGCTTCCAGAGGTCTTTTCCAACATTATCATTCCTGCCCTTGCCTGAACGGGGAGATTTCGACTTAAGGGACGTTTTAGAATCACCATACTTCTTTAACTAAGCAAGATCATCATCCTTCATTTGGCTTGGTGATTCTAACTATAGCATCTGATCTATGAACGTGGCAAGAATGGCAGATCTTTCAGAAGTATTCATGCTAGAGGCTGTTACAGTGCCTGCATGTACCTTCAAAGCCACCCAGAGTCTTGAGCAGTGAGGTGACATTCACCATTGAATTGAACTACTCGCTTGCTGATATGCAGATGTGAGGATTTGGATTCTTGCCATGTAAATTTTAGAGAGAGAGATATTTTCCACACGGGATCCATTTACATTGCGCAGTTCATCGCTCGAGTCTGACACTTGATTTCCTATGAAACTCGGAGGATCTAACCTTCTTGTGAGCGAGGTTGTATACCAATACGAGATAATGTAGAATGTAGTAGATGTTGCTTGAGAAGTTCTGCTCCCATATCACAATTTAATTTGATTAGAAGTTAGCAATTTTTTTGTATTTCTACATTTTTGATATTGTAACTACTACCAAAAATTGTTTGAACATGTGTACTCGCAGCACATAATGGATGTGACGTGTGTATTGCTTACAGAAGATGTAAATTTTGCCCAACCATGCTACTGAATCTTTCTATCAAGTATCAACTTCTTGTAAGTGTAAAATGATGTCATTGAATAGTATAATTCATGTGAAATTATGATATAATAGTTGGGCATGTTTTCATAGAATAAAATGAGTTGTTATGTTCATGGTTTACAAATAGTTGTATTGCATGTTGATTTAATTTTATGAGGGCAAATTTAGTTTTTAATTCTTTAAAAACATGATGACCATACTTCGCATAATTATGCTACTTAAAACAATGTTTTGGATATTTTGTTTAGAATAATGTGTTAATTTGAGTTTTAACTATATTCTTGAGACTTTTCTAAATCAATGCTATTTTTGTTATTTGTTGGCGGTTTTATTCAAATTTTATTATTAAATTCATTCATGGTTACCATATGATGATAAATAATTATAAAAAATCTCATAATATTAATTCTGTAAAACAAGTTAATTAAACAAGTATTTTTATTCTTTTTTGTCTTTTGTTCTCAAGGCATTTTTTGAAAGCAATTTACTGGATAATTTTTTACAATTTTTAAGTGTTCAGATAATTTTTAAAATAATTATTCAAACAGAACTTTTTAATCTTTTATTCTGATAGCATGTTTAAATATCAATTTTCCAAACAATGGAAAAAAAAAAGAGTTAAACAAATTATATACTTTTCTTAGTGGAGCTACATTATATTCGTTAGGGCATCTTTTTACCGTAACATTTTCATAAAAAAAAAAGCAACAATTTGCTTATAAAAAAAAAGTTAAAGAATTTGATTCAATTTTAATATTTTTTTAATGAATCGACTTTGTGATTTAAATTTAAAAAAAATTAATCTGTATGTCTTTGTTGTTTTTCTCAATTTTAAATTAGGTTTATGAAGTCTATTTTATTTTAATCAAACCCTTTGATGTACACAAAAACTAAAAAGATTATAGCTAATGACAAATCAAGGTTGACTCCACAAAGAATTAAATAAATTAGTAAATAGGCATTAAATTTTTAATTTCATTCAAGTTAAGCAAGCAACTTATAGTGGTGAATGATTTAAATTAAAAATAAAAAAATATAAAGTAGGCAACTAAAATTTTAAAGCACTCTAAAGTCAAAAAACGATTAGAAAAGCACATAAATTTTTAATCCCTCATTTGCTCCATTGTATTCAACTTACTAATTAAATTGATTTTAAGTTCAATTTTAAGGGCTGGGATACTAGAATTGATCTTGAATATATTCTGATTATTCAAAATTCTTTTTAATTTTAAACCAACAATTCCTTGCCAAAATTAAATTAAAAGCATTAAGTTTAAAAGCATCAAGATTCAGCTACACATAGCTAAATATAGTCTCAACATAGCAAAATAATGAGACAAAATCAAATACATAGGAGAAAAGTGAAGGAAAGCTCAATGAAAACATGGATGAGGATGAGTTATCTGACTTCTAAACTCTAAAATCACCCCAAGTACTCTAAAATTGCCTTTGGACTTTCAGAGAACTTAAAAACTAAAGCTTCCGTTGAAAAACCCTAGTTTTCTCTTTTATCAAACAGAAAAACTAAAACTATGAGTCTTGGTGCAAAATCCACTGTAGTGCCCACTGTAGGAAGCTCTGTTTTCGATTCAGAATTTGTCTTATAATATTGACCCATAGTAGCAGGTGATCATAAAAATTTAATCTCTTCATTAAATTTATTATATTTTTCTTCTTGACCTTTTTCATGCTTTAGTAGATCAGTTTCCCAAAATAAAAAAGGACTCAAATTAATAAAAGAAAATACTCTAAAACAAAATCAAAACACAATATTTACAAGACAAGCTAACTAATACAAAAATAAAGACTAAACACAAGAAACATAACAAAAAAAAATTAGATGACTCTATAAAAGATTAATAAAACTCTTCAAAAAAATATAAAAATATAGAGAGTCATCACCCTTATAGTTTGATGTATTAAATATGTTAATCCTTAAAGGTTAAAATTAATAATGAATTATTAAATGGGAGGATAATAGATAGGTTCTAAGAAGATCAATTAATTTAGATTAGGTCCCAAGTGTCACACTTCAGAAATTTGTAAGTTTATTTCTCAACTTTGCAATTTTGTTATGATAAATTTATAACTTCTTTTTCAAATTTTAACATAGTTAAAGAATAAACAAATTTGTTTTCTTGTTAAAATTTGAAATACAAGTTGCAAACTGTCACAATAAAATTATAAAATTGAGAGTCAAACTTATAAATTCTTGGAGTTCGATACTTGAAACTTAACTTGAATTAATTGAATCCATTGATACTTCTCTATCATTTTCTTTCTCAAATAAAAATACTTTTTTTGTTTATAAAAAAAATTAATTTAGTACTTTTAACCAAAATAAGAAAAAGAAAAATTTTAATACACTATTACATTTTTATTAGTTTTGTACAAAAATTTGATATGCATAAAAAATATTTAAAAGAAAGCTTAATTATATAAATTGAGTTAATAAAATTAAACAATTAATTATAAAGTTATATAATTATTTAAAAAAGAGATAAAAGTTTTTAATTTTTCTTTTTTAAAAGTTCAAGGATTTTAATCTTTAGGGGTTAAAAAATTTAAATGATCTAATAATAAAAACTGAATAGAAATAAAATAAACTACAGGATCTTAATTGAAAATCAATAAATACTTTAAGGACTTACATATATATTTTTCATTAAATTTACTTAAAATAAGATCACTAATTGGCGAGGATCGAATTAAAAAATAATACATAGTTAACAAAAATCTAATAAAATCTAAGATTTAGCCTCTATTCGTGAAAAGAGATGTTTGAATGCATAAGAATTCTTAAAATTATTTTTTCATCAATCTTAAAATGAAATTGTTGAAGATGGTCTATTCACATTCACTTGAATTTCAACTTTTTTGGGATATATGCATTGCAGGTTGATCCACGATCACACACTGAAAATACAGGTGAGCCGTGTCTTAAAATTCATCTGGCTTATGATCAAGCCAAGAAAAGAGACAACACTGCTGTGGCTTTCATTAAAAAAATTATATTAATTCTTAATTATATTGATAAAGTCAACAATACATAGGAAGAACATTTACACTATATTACCCATACAAGGCATACAAGCGTATTTTTGTTTAAAATTTTAAACAAGACATTAAACACGAGTGGGGATTGTGCACGTGTCACAAGCTAAGCTACTTCATTAGGGCTATTATATGAGAGTTACAATCTCCTTAACTGTTGTTGTTGTTGAAATGAATCAAATACAAACATCCACACACACCTATAGAGTTAAGACGCTCTTGGTAAAGCAGATGCATGACTATTGTTATTATTTAAGCATTATGATTTTGTAACTCTTGAAACAATAAATGAAATAATATAGGAAATTATGTTAATTATTCCTTTCATTTCCATTCATGATGATGTCATTTTTGAATATGGCAAACTACGACCTTCTCTTTTGAAAGGTATCTTCAAATGAAATCTGATTCCTTGCAAGTTCTGAAACTAGCTAGAGACATTGCCATGCTCAATTACGAAGAAAAGCTTCCTAGGGCAAAAAACAGTTTCACTTGACACTCTTTATACCTAGCTTTGGCTTTAACATATAATTTTAAAAAGTTAATAAATATTTTACATTTTAAAAAATTTTTATGAAATATAAAATGCGAATCTAATATCGTGTGTGTGTGCTTATTTTATAATTTATAAATATAATACACATTTATCTATCATATATATGCCTATTTTCCATAAACCTTAAATGTTTCTTCCCCTCCCTTTCAAGAGTGACAAAACTAGCAATAACCCAAACCCAAGGCATTATCCATATCAAACCAAAATCACCATTTCATCCATTTTTTTCTCTTTCTAGTTGACCAACTAGTTTTATTCAGCTTTTAATAAACCTTGCTTATCTCAACATATATATGGCATGATATATACCACACCATCCAGACTGATAAGGTTAAGCTCAAATAAAAAAAAAAAAAAAAAGACATTAAGAGTTTCCATTACCAGACGCATAACAAAAGCAATATAATGCAGCAAAACAAACATGACATTATTGCAGGAGCGAGATATATAGGCTCATAATTGACACATCACATCAACTTAAGAAATAAAAACAAGACATTAACACGCCAAAACAAAAGCCAATATGCAAATTAAAGATAACTTGGATGTCATGGAATGCAGCTTAGAAACCAGAAGTCCAATAGACTGTGACGGTCACATAGTTTCCATCTTTTCCATCGACACGCTTGAAGGATGTATCTGGTATTTTGTCTGGGACTGGGAACTCTACTGTCCCATTTGCAATCTCATCATCAGCAGAGATTGGGTCATGATCATACAAACGCGCAGAAACTTTAAGAGAGCTGCTCAATGGCACTGCAATCACAGATCTCAACAATGGAATAGTTTGCCAACGCCTTACTTCAACGTAGTCATTTGATGATCTTTTGAACAACAAACAAGTCGCATCATCAGAACCCTGGTCCCAATTGTTGTAGTAAGCAGAAGCCTGGCCATAAACCTCCACGTCATATTCCCCTCCTTCTTCAACTGAAATGGTCACCCTGGCAGCCACAGCATTTCGCAGCACCGCATAATTGACAGTCACCGAACCTCGGCTGCTGTCTAGTTTCTTAGCTATGAGTTTGTCATACACATGGCCAATGTTAGCAGCATCCCACGAAATATCTTCATTCATGATTGCATCGTCAGCAGATACGATGTCCTTATCAGTGAGAAGCAACTTGATGTTAACATTCCCGAAGGCTGAAACAGATTCAGGCGGTCCAATTAAGGTAACATTTTGGCCAGGACTAATGGATTCATAGTTGCCCCTTGTACGGTTGTAGATGAACCGTGTATACAATCCATCGTCGATTGTAATTGTGCCATAGAGTTGCCCAGGATCCTCACTATCTATGTTGTTCATGCGCACCGAGAAGACCTGCAAAAGCGGTATCCCTAAAAAGCATTGTTCTTCTTCAGAGGCCATGCGTGGGAGCCTTTTTGGTCCACTTCCAATGAAGCAAAGACCTAACAAGATGCCAAGTATTTCCAAAGCCTCAGCAAGAGTTCTTATCTGTCTGTTATTTGGTGGAATTCTTATGTTGTTTGGCAGGAGATGAAACCTTTCCTGTGGGTAAGCATCAGCACGCAACAATGCTGCAGACAAACGATACCAACTGCGAACGAGGTCAATAATCCAAGGCTGGATTGTGCCTTCCGTGTTACGATTAGTGTCAGACGAGTTGTGAAAATTTTCGGCCATGTAGTCAAATACTGGAATGAGTCTGGTTGCTTCACAAAACATCATAATCACAACGATCAGGCTGCGTGCCCTCGCCTCCCAGTTCGTGGTTCCAGCAAGTTGATTAATAGCATAGACAAGGTTGTGGAAGCCAACTCTGGTATTTAACAAGCTTTGATGAGCAACTCTTTCCAAACCTTCGTAACTACCATCGAAACCTAGGAACTGCGTCCCAGATTCTGTAATTAGATGCACGAGTTGCTGATTTTCGTCGTGGTTGTCGAGCTCTAACCACTGTCCGCTTTCCATCTGGTAGCCAAGCAAGTAGAGGTTGTCCATTCGAAGCCTGAACCTCACGGAATGATCATTGGTTCGTAAAACCAAATCAAAGAATCGATTGGGTGGGTTCTGCTGAACAGCAAGAGCAGGACGATTGTGAGATGATCTCACTCCAAGTTGTGTGCGCAGGTTCTGAATGAAATTACGATAGCCTCCTCTGGTGCTAGTCTCAATGTTGATCTCCACAGTGAACTCCACACCCATCGTACGTGTGATGATATGGAGGATTAGCTTTCACTGCAATATAACTCACGGCAAGCAGATACAACAAAGACACGTCAGTAATAGTCCTCGTCAGAATAAGTTGTTAAAAGAGAAGAAATAGTGAAAAGAAAAGAACATGAGAAAGAGAGACATAATTGACCTATTTTGCAAAAATCACAACGACGGAAAAGCTGCTATTTTGCTGAGGGGAAGGAATTAATATGTTGTGTGTTGATATCTGTGATGGCATAGGTGAGCGTGCTTGTGTCTATTTATATAGATGCGGATGGCAAAACCGTAGATACCTCCGATTTGTATGTGCAAACAAAACATATGTGATTCACCGAATTCAATCAAATAATCATTACTTGAATGCACAGTGCAGTGTGATCAATCGTAAACGACAATCTTTTGTGCTTATTGGATTCCTTTATTCAAGTTTATATTCCACGTTTTTGTACCCTAACAGATATGATAGATTTTGCTTTTTGCAATCTAGAAGTACTTGTCACACGGACAATGCCCACGTGTTCTCTCATGCCTGGCCGTTGTTGGCCTTTCACATGAAAAGCTACCACTTGACGATAATAACTAGGGCTCCTTTTGTCTTGATAGGACAAATGCATTTCATTTATTGCTAATTCACGTCTTTGTTATGTTATTGCTTTGATTATACGACGTCCTTCCTAAATTAAAGGACCTTTTTTTAAAAACATTTGATATTATAAAATATAAAATATTTTAATAGGAATAAAATTTTATTAATTATATTTTTTTAATATTACTCTTTTCATTATATTTTCTCTCTTCAATATTTTTTTATAAACAAAATATTAAATGAAGAGTATTTTTAAAAAATTTATATTTTTATATTTAAAAGATAAAATTATAAAGTGTATTTCATAAATTTTTTTAGTACACATAATTTTATTTAAAAGTATTTTATAATTGAGATAGAGTGAGTATGACACTTGCTCTATTGTTGTGCAAATTAAATAATAAATGAGCACGGCAAAATGGAGTAACTATTTTGAAGTCCTTAATACTTATCTAACATAATTTTTTTTCTTTGAAATATGATTCTGACCCTCAATAAAATAATAAAAAAGCTAAGGTTCTGTTTAGTTATTAAAAATGAATAGAATGAAATGTAAAAATAAAATTATCAAAAGGGACATGTGACAACATTCATAAAAATAATGAGTAATGTAGTTCATAATGTTAAAAATCTTAATTCATTATATTTTTGTAGGGTGTGATAATTATCATATTTATAACATATGTTTACCATGATAGGAAAATGTGATTTACTTCATTTTGTTTTGATTTTTTTAAAATTCATTTTATTCTATTCATTTTCAATAATCAAATAGGGCTTTAGTCACTAAAACCTAAACTAAAAAGTTGTTAGTAAAATTGCTAATATAATAAAAACGTAGTTACTTGTTTAATTATGCAAAAGTATAATTTTTATATTAACAACTTAAACTTAGTTATTAACAACTTCAATTTAGGTATTAATAAACATAGCTAATTATAAATTTAGTTTAAACGTGCAATAATACTTACGCTTTTTATATTAACAACTTTACATTCATTATTAAAAACTTTAGTCTGTCTTAACTATAAATTTTTTCATACGAAGAAAAAATCGCATTCAAGGACCTTTGAATAATATTATTCATGGATAGACTAATAAAAAATGGATTGTTAATTGTTAAATTAGAACATGAAATTTTTTTTTTCAAATTGTAACTTATTATTGGTCATTGCCTGCAAATAACATTCTTCAAAGGTAGACCTTGAATGCCATTTTTTCAATTCTCAAATCTCTTTCTCAAGAATCACAAGTTATTTTCTTTAATTTCTCAAATGGGTTTAACAACAATTCACGAATTGTTGATTTGAGATTCAAAACTAGCTATCACATATTCATAACCAAATCTTCATCGAATCCCAAGTGGGTTTTTAAGATTCCACAAGCAAGTATATGTACTGACTGACCAAAAATACATACGCTGTTTCTAGAATTTACAAATGACTCTAAAAAATTCTCAACTTACTTTTCTAGGAATCACAAGTTGCGTTTTTTTTTTAATTTTTCAAGCAGTTTGTTTATATATTAATAAATACAAAAATTCATAAGTGATTAGTTTGAAATTCACAATTAATTGTCATATAGTTACAACTAACTCTCGAAATAATCCCAAAGTAACTTTTGAAAGTTTCAGAACTTAACTCGATGTTTGATAAGCTATTTTTTGCATTTTCTTATAAGGACAATTTTGTAAATTCAAATGTATTTTTAATTGTAAGCAAGGACTATAGTCCCTTAATAGAATTTTAATAATTCAAGGTTTGAAATTATATCATTAATGTATCCATGAGATCTGAAATTGTCATTTTCCCTTAATGATTAGGGAAAAAATTAATATCTGATTTGTCATAATTAAAATAATATAAGTTAATTAAAATATATAGAAATATTTATATTTTACAATTATTTTTTAGCACTGATATACAAATTCGTAGACTGAAATGTAATTTTGTCTCCTCATCACGTTAAAATTGCAGCATATCAATCTATAAATTTGGAAAGTTTCAAATCCATATCATAGACCAAATTCCAATGCAATTATATGGTCAGTTTTAATTAACACAACTTGTAGCCCCAAACCTCAAGTTAATTTATATTCCACGTTTTTAACCCTAACAGATATGGTAGATTTTTTCTTTTTGGCATTCTAAGAGAGCGACATTTAATGCGTGCATACTCGTCCAATTTTTTTTTTTTTGGGCCAAACATACTTGTCCATTTCATAATTTAGCTGTAGTCCTAATCCTATGATGAGAACTTATTATCCTGCGAGAATTCTAATTCGCCACACGTTATGATTACGATGGTGGTTCCATGTATTATCTCTGATATATAATAATATAATATAAAATATTAATAATTATTTTTGACATTAATTTTTAAAAAATTATAAACGTCTTTTCAATTAAATGCCCTATATAGATATTTCAATAATGATACAATTGAAATTTTAAGAGATTATTTTTAAAAAAAGAAATGAAAAATAAAGTAAGTTTGTAGTTGGAAAAATTATAACATTTATTTAATATTTCATATTTTGTATTAAGTACAATTTCTAAAAAATTCCCCTTAAATATCACGGGGGAAGGAGTATATTATTTCTTTCTTTTGTTTTTTTTTTGTTTTTTTGTTTTGGATTACAAAGCCAATCAAGAGCTTGAGAAACTAAAAATTAGAAACTAGCCTAAAAACCAACAAAAGAGAATAAGAAACACAATAACTTGCATGTTACTTATCTTCTAAATATTACCTCAAACAGCCTAGAGGAACTATAAATATCAATATAATCTCTAAATTAGTAGTCTTTCTTGACTTTTTTTCATAAAATTAGTGCATCCCATATTGTTCCTGTTGGTATATAGTGAATTTGCACCTCCCCATCACCATAGATAGCCTCTGGTGTTTCAGGAATTTCCACCCATAGAGGATGATTGATGACACAATCTGTTCTCAAAAAATTCGTAGCATTAATCATAGCATTAATGGAATCAAAGTAAAAATTAATCTTATGCAGACTAAGTTGCTTGACAACTTCCAATCCAGTCTTAAGAGCCATTATTTCAGTTTTAACAATTGAGCAAAAACTATATCGTTTCTTGATAAGAGAATATTCTCTCTCACCAACCTACCAATTAAAAAAAATTATTTGGTAAGGCTTAGTTAAAAAAAAAAAAATCTTTAGTGTACTTGTCGCATGAGCAATGCCCAGATACGTGCGGTCTCATGCCTGTGCATTGCCCTTTCACCTGAAACGCCACCACTTGACGGCAATAACTTGCGCTACTTTTTGTCTTGATATGACGGATTCATTTCATTTACCGCTTGAATTCAAAGCTTCTATGATGTTATTGCTTCGATTATATTATCTCTTATTTAAATTATAAAATATTTTTGAAAACATTTACCGTGTTAAAATATAAAATATTTTCATACAAATAAAATTTTATTATTAATACTTTTTTAATACTATCTTTTTTATTTTCCTCTCTTTCTTCAATATTTTTCATAAATAAAGTATTCTCTCCGTTTTAAATTGTAAGATACTTTTAGATAAAATTTTACATATTAATAAATTCTATTAAATATGCTTAATAATTTTATCTTTTCAAAACAAAAATATAAATTTTTAAAAATACCCATCATTTAATATAATTAAAAGAGAAAGGACATAAATTAATTATAAAGAGAGAAATGATAATATTTAAATTAGTGCATTTAATATAACATTAATCTACCCAAAGTATCTTATATTTTGAAATGGAAAACTCCTTCAAAATTTTCCTATCAGAGGAAGTATTAAATGAAAGGTATTTTTAAAAAATTTATATTTTATTTTGAATAAAATAGAGTTGTAAAATGCATTTGATGAGTTTTATTAATATATGTAATTTTTGTCTAAAAATATTTTATAATTTTAGATGGAAGAAGTATGACACTTGCTCTATTGTTATTCTTTTTTATTTCTTTGATTCTCGTAATAAACAATGAGTAGCTTAATTGTTTGAGTCTCAAATAATTATGGATACATGTATTAAAGTACTTAGTCACACTCATTGTAGTCTTTGATTTTAAAAGTTAAATATTTATTTATTTATTTATTTTTAAGAAAATTAGCTATAATGCACGCTTCTTCTTCTTCTTGGTTTTTGTTTTTGTCTATCAAAGATTTGGTCCCTGTTAGCCGAATACTTACAATTTAAACTTATCCACGTTTTTCATCATCATTTTTACGTACATCCTTTTACCTTCTTTCCTTTCCTTTTTTGTCCTTCTATGGATAAAAGATTCATTCAAAAAAGGTATGGAAGTAACCTGCCAGCCGCCAGCCCCTTGAATAACGATCACCCCAACTTCAAGAGAGCAGTGACAAATAAATACCGCTAAATGAAGTAAATATTTTGAAGTGCTTAAGGCTTGTCTAACATAATTATTTTCTAAAATTATGATTCTGACCCTCAAAAGCTTAATCGTTAAAATCTAAGCTGAAAAGTTGTTAGTAACGAAAGTAAAGTTATGAACATAAAAAATAGGTATTTGTTTAATTACGTAACAAGAAGTACACTTCTTATATTAAGAACGTCAACTTAGTGATTAATAATTTCAGTTTAAATATTAATAACATAGCTAATCATAAATTTAGTTTAGTCATGCAATAGCTTTTGTTTGTCTTGACAGCTATACTTTGTATTATTTTGTAGATGGTCAGAAATGTTCACAAAAAAATTTATGACTGTGGGATTTAAAAATAATTATCTCACTTTGTGGTGCTATTTTGCCATTTGTTAATTTTGAAGGGATTTATTTGTCAAGTGGATTTGTTTAAATATAAAGAATAAAATAACATTTATAAGTAATTGTCTTGAGATTTACCAATAGTTATTAACCGTCATTTATGAATTAAAATAACCTTCATATATTCATTTTTCTTTTTTGTTTTTTTTCTTTTTGGTTTGTAGTATGTGGTTCGGTCCAATCAACTCCCTTAAACCAAATAGTTGACCAAATTGGTTAACAACTGGCTAACCACCAATAAAAACTAGCTTAACAAATAAAAAGCAAACCAATTGTAAGCTTATGAATTGGATTAAACATTTTTAAAATTTTCCCTCCCTTACCCTCCCCTCCAAAACCTTTCTCCCAAATTGGGGGATCCCCCTTCCCCTGCATTCCTGCCCCTCCCCTCCAACCAAACATAGCTTAAATGGAGAATTTTCTATCTTTTGATGTGGCACTCTATGGTTTTTAACAACAGCACTTGTTTTCTTCGTTTTCCATTTTTTCCCATAATTTTTGATGAGTTATTTTAATTATTTATTGAATTTTTTTAGTGTGAGCGCATATAATTAGTCCATATACTTCAAATTATTTATCTGTATTTTTTAAACTTCATTATAATTAATTTAATTTTAAAAAATCTTCAAAAAGTGCTTGATACTTTGTCATTTCCATATATATAATGAATGAGTGCTTTTAAATATATTAAATAAGTTCAGATATATTTTACAAAATTTCATCTTTAATATATTAAATAAGTACTTTGTCATTTTCCCTTAATGATTAGGGATAAAATTAATATCTAATTAGTCATAATTAAAATAATATAAGTTAATTAAATATATAAAAACATTTATATTTTACTAAGATCTTTTAGCAATGATGTACAAATTCATAGACTGTACTGTCATTTTTTTTCCCTTAACACATTAAAATTGCAGCATATCAATCTATAAATTTGGAAAATTCCATATCCATATGATAGACCAAATTCCAATGCAGTTATATGATCAGTTTTAATATACACAACTTTTAGCCCCAAATCTCAAGTTAATTTATATTCCACGTTTTTAACCCTAACAGATATGATAGATTTTATTATTATTATTATTATTATTATTATTATTATTATTATTCATTCTAAGAGAGCGACATTCAATGCATGCATACTCGTCCATTCCATACTTCAGCTTTAGTCCTAATCCTATGATGAGCACTTGTCATCTTGCGAGAATTCGAATTCGCCACACGTCATGATTACGATGGTAGTTCCATATATTCTCTCTGATATATAATAATGTAAAATATTGATAATTATTTCACAATTAAAAAAAATTAATTGAAACCATTAATTTTTGTTAAAAATTATAGATATCTTTTCAATTATGCATTTGTTAAATGCCCTACATAGATATTTCAATAATGATGACAATTGAAATTTTAAGAGATGATTATTTTTAAAAAAGAAGTGAAAAATAAAGTTAATTTATAGTTAAAAAAATTATAACATTTATTCATATTTTACATCTTGGACGATTAAGTACGATTTCTAAAAAGTATATTATTTCTTTCCTGATAAGAGAATTTGCTCTCTCACAAAGCTACCAGTAAAAAAAAAAAAACAAAGGTTATTTGGTCAGTCTTTGTCAAAAAAAAAAGGCCAAAAAAAGTTTTTTTTTTTTAAATGCCAATGCGCTTTTCACATGAGCAATGCCCAGAGTCTCATGCCTTGGCATTGCCCTTTCACTTGAAATTAAAGGTGCTCATGAATTCAGTTTGATTTGATTTTAGATAAAAATCAAACTGAACAGAACCAATCAATTTATTTATGAGCGAAATTTGATTAGTTTTTATGAAAATTAATTTGGTTTAGTTTTTGTTTTGATTTAGTTTGGCTTGGTTAAGGTATGAACTAAATTTCAATGAATTTATTTAATTTTTTTCCTTTTTCTCATCTTTATAATAGTTGGATTTCTTTAATTTGAATTGCATTATGCATGGTTGGCTCTTTTATTATATGAAAGGTTCTTGTTTATTCCATGCTTTATTTCAATCGTAACATGCATATTTATGGAAAGTCTTTAAACCTTAATTAATCACATATCTTACACATTCATGTTCATTCTTTTTATTTAATTTTTGCTTAGTCTCAAATGAATCAAAGATAAAAATATATGTTCATATTATATTAATCTTACTCATCTCTTCATTTCATTGGCCGTGAGTGTACTATATTTTCATGATCTCATCAATTTACTTGTGCCATTCAAAATATATATATATATATATATGTATATATTATGCAAATTAATTTTATGATTGCAAGTAGTAGAAAATCAAAATAATGATGGTGATCTACTAATCATCTTCATGATTATATTAGATGCATTATTTGAATCCTCATGGAGAAAATTCATCACCTAATAGCAAGTATCAAACAAACAAATATCTCAAGTCTAAATATCCAAAATTTCAAATATCATACTATTTAATATTAATATTTATATTCTTAGTTCCATACGCATTATACACATATATTGAAAACACAATATCTATCTCTCAATGTTATAATATATAGATATTAATTAGATAGATATTACATAAATAAATAATATTTTTGAATTAGGCTTGGTTCAAGTTTTGTTTGGTTTTTAGATCTTAAAACCAAAACCAAACTGAACCAATCAGTTTGTATGTTATAAAAATTGAAGCAGACTTGATCAATGATCAGTTTGATTTGGTCTTTTCAATTTGAATTGATTTTAAACACCATTACCTAAAATGCCACCGTTTGATGATAATAACTTACGCTACTTTTTGCCTTGATATGACGGATTCATCTTATTTATTGCTTGAATTCAAAGCTTTTATTACATTATTGCTTCAATTGTATTATCTTCTTTTTAAATTATAAAATATTTTTTTAAAAAAAATTACCGCGTTAAAATATAAAATATTTTGATAAAAATAAAATTTTATTATTAAAATTTTTTAATATTATTTTTTTATTATATCCTCTTTCTTCAATATTTTTATAAATAAAATATTAAATAAAAGATATTTTAAAATTTTATATTTTTATTTTGAATAAAATAGAGTTATAAATACATTTAATGAGTTTTGTCATTATGTGTGATTTTTATCCAAAAGCAGCTTACAATTTAAGACGGAGGAATTATGACACTTGCTCTATTGTTATTCTTTTTTATTTCTTGGATTCTTGTAATAAAATCCACAATGAGTAGCTTAATTAATGTTTGAGTCTCAAATAATTACGGATACATGTGTTAAAGTAAGTCACACTCATATTGTATTTGATTTTAAAATTTATAATTTTTTTTAAGAAAATTAGTTATAATGCACGTTTGTTTTTTAATCTATCAAAGATTGGGTCCCAGTTAGCCGAATACTTACAATTCAAACTCATGCACGTTTGTCATCATCATTTTTATTCACATCCTTTCTTTATTTTTTTTTTGTCCTTTTTTGGATTAAAAAATTAATTCAAAAAAGGAATGGAAATAGCCCGCCTGCCGCCTCCCCCTTGAATGACGGTCACCCCAACTTCAATAGAGTAGCGATAAATAAATACCTCAAAATGAAATAATTATTTTGGAGTGCTTAAGGCTTATCTGACATCTTTTTTTTTGTAAAATTATGATTCTGAACCTCAACAAAATAATAAAAAGTGTAGTTATTAAAATCTAAATTAAAAAGTTGTTAATAACAAAAATAAAGTTTTAATATAAAAATATAATTATTTGGTTAATTATGTAACAAGAAGTACAATTTTTATATATCCACGTCAACTTAGTAATTAAAAACCTTAGTTTAAATATTAATAACATAGCTAATAATAAATTATTGAAAAAAATATAATTTTAAATTCTTGCACTTTGATCGTTTTTGCTTTATATTTATGTACTTTTTTTGATATTATAAATCCTTATACTTTTATTTTTTGGCATCTTAAATCCTTCTAAAGTCCTTACACTTTATTCATTTAGTAACTTAGAACATCAAAAAATAAAAATATAGAGACCTAAAATATAAAAAAAAATACAGGGACTTATAGTAAAATGTGAGTAAAGTAAAGAAACTCAAAGTTATGCTTTCCTTAAATTTAATTTAGTCATGCAATAACTTTAATTTGTCTTAACAACTATACTTTCTATGATTTTGTAGATGGTCAAAAATGTTCGCAAAAAAATTTATGACTGATAAGTCTCCTGGGATTTCAAAATAATTATCTCACTTTGTGGTGCTCTTTCACCATTTGTCAATTTTGAAGGGATTTTTTTGTTAAGTGGGTTTTTGGTTAAATAAAAAGAGTAAAATAAGATTTACATATGATTGTTTTGAGATTTACGAGCAGTTGTTATTATGTTCATAATTAACTTTCCATCAATTCCTTGCTTTTCAAAATTTTATAGGTGAGTATATGTACTGATTGACCAAATATTCACATGATAGAATTAAGATTCATAATTTGCTCCTCCAAATTTTTCACAACTTTTGAAAAATATTATTTACAGATAAAGTTTAATAAGTAATGGATTGTTAATATAGACTTATTGTTTAGCAAATAATGACTTGTTATTGGTCATTGTTTGTAAATAACATTCTTCAAACGTCAAGCTTGAATGCAATTTTTTCAATTCTCAAATTTCTTTCCTAAGAACATATCACAGGTTGTTTTCTTTAATTCCTCCAATCGGTTTGACTAAATTTTGAGAACAAAAAATCACAAATGATTGTTTTGATATTCAAAACTAACTGTTGCATATCCAGAATCAACTCTCATTGAACCCCAAGTGCTTTTTAGCGAGTACATGTACTAGCTGACCAAAAATTCATATGTCATTTCTAGGATGCAACATTGACTATAGTAAATTCCCAAAGTTACCTTTCTAAGAAGCACAAGTTGCTTCTCTTAATTTTATAAAATGATTTGTTTATATATTAATAAATACAAAAATTCATAAGTGATTAGTTTGAAATTCATAATTGACTGTCGTATATTCACAATTGACTCTTCAATAAATTCCAAGTGGTTTTTCAAAATTTCAAAACTAAGTTTGATGTTTGATCAACTATTTTTTGCATTTTTTTATAAGGGAAATTTTGCAAACTCAAATATGTTTTTAATTGTAAGCAAGGTCGACCATAGTACTTTAA
Source organism: Prosopis cineraria (assembly GCF_029017545.1). NCBI lineage: Eukaryota > Viridiplantae > Streptophyta > Magnoliopsida > Fabales > Fabaceae > Prosopis > Prosopis cineraria. Next base: position 63,264 of record NW_026555507.1, read on the forward strand.
TAGGATTTCAATAATTTAATGTCTAAAATTATCATTATTGTATCTATGGGAACTGCAATTGTCATTTTCCCTTAGTGATTAAGGATAAAATTAATATCTAATTAGTCATAATTAAAATAATATAACTTAACTAAAAAATATTTATATTTGACTATGATTTTTTAGCACTGATGTACAAATTCATAGACTGTCATTTTGTCTCATTAACACATTAAAATTGCAGCATATTAATCTATAAATTTGGAAAATTTCAGCATTTTAAATGACTGACCAAACCTATTGAATTAGAAACCAACTCCTAGTCTGATCCGGTCAATCCCCTTAAACCGAATAGTTGACCAACCAGTCAACAACTGGCTAACCCCAAGTAAAAACCAGCTTAACAGATAAAAAGCAAATCAATTGTAAGCTTATGAATCAGATTAAACTTTTTTTTAAAAAAAAAAGAAGGCAAAAATTGTAATTTTCACACGGGTAAAGACTTGTGATCTTTGGATTTAGACAAGCTAACCCCATGCCAACGCCCGCTGCGCCCTCTGCGCATACACCCTCCGGTCATATTACGGGCAATCATCTAAGTGGAGAATTTGCTATCTTTCGATGTGGGACTCGGGGGGTTTTAACATCAGCACTTTGTTCTTCTTCGCTTTCATTTTTTTCCCCCATAATTTTTGTTGAGTTATTTTAATTATTTCTTGAATTATTTCTTTAGTGGAGCGCATATAATTAATCCCTATACTTCAAATTATTTATCTGTATTTTTTAAACTTCATTATAATTAACTTACTTTTAAAAAATCTTCAAAAAGTGCTTGATACTTTATCATTTCTATATACATAATGAATAAGTGCTTTTAAATATATTAAATAAGTTCAGATATATTTTAGAAAATTCCATCTTTAATATAACATCACATGACATTAAAAATATATTAATTAGTCATGCTTGGTTCAACCACAATCTGACCGTCAATTCTTGAATCAATGTCTTGTCCGATTCAATGATCGATTCCGATTTTTAAAACCTTAGAAAATTTCATATCCATTAGATAGATCAAATTCCAATGCAATTATTGATCAGTTTTAATTAACACAACTTTTAGCCCCATACCTCAAGTTAATTTATATTCCACGTTTTTAACCCTAGCAAATATGATATATTTGTTTTTTGCATTCTAAGACAGCGGCAGTCAATGCATGCGTAACCGTCCATTTCATACTTTAGCTTTAGTCCTAATGCTATATGATGAGCACTTATTATCTTGCGAGAATTCGAATTCGCCTCACGTTTTGATTGCAGTGGTAGTTCTTTAAATTATCTCTGACATATAATAATATTGAATATGGTGATTATTTTCAGTTCTAAAAAAATTTGTTGAACATTAATTTTAAAAAAATTGTATACATCTTTTTCAATTATACCCTAATTAAATGTTCTATAATAATGTTTTAAATAATAATGAACGTTGGAAATGTCAAGAGATTATTTTTTTAAGAGAAA
>NW_026555508.1:0-64699 GCF_029017545.1 Prosopis cineraria
AATTACTTTTCCTTTTTAACCCCTGAGAAGATAAGTGATAGGAACAGGTCTGCATCGGTGATTAAGAATTTAAAAATTATGAATAAATCTCAAGCATTGAGCTGAATCGTAATCAGACTCCCACAGAAACAATATTTCTCGATGATATGCATCTTTACTATTTTAACAGAGTCTCCTATATTAGGCTACAGCAATCTTTTCTGTTGAACTAGTTCACATAGGGCATCATGAGAGATTTGCAGGATTTTCCCACAATTTTTTGGACATTTCAAGCTAAAGAAATACCAACAATTTATATACCATTTGCAGTTGCAAGAAATAGAAACTTATAATGAAATACTTACATCATATGTATCTACGAGGGCAAGAACTATCAGGAAATGCCAGTGCATATGATGTGAATGCTGCCAGCTCACTTTGATTAGTCTCACAAAATTTGCCACGTAGTGAATTTGACCACTGCAAAGTATAAACATCCATCATCTCACACACATAATTCTATCTTTCATCCGGTAACTCTGCCAGAGATAAAGAGATGCTAGAATGATAGTCATCATTGATAACCTTGGGACAAAACGATCTTCTTCTTCTTCTTAATGATAGTCATCATCGACAACCTTGGGACAAAACGATTCTTCTTCTTCTTCTCCCTTTTTTTTCCATTGTGAGAAAAATAGTTTAAGGGAGTTTTCACAATGAGGAACAAGGACTAGAATTTTTTCCCAAGGATTCACTGTCCATGGCAAATTTTAACTTGGAATAAACATTATTCCTATAAGAAATCATCCAGTGGCCTCTGATTCTCATCGCCTTGGTTTAAAAATGCCTTTATGCAATATGCAGGCCCCTAATTTTCCTCCAAGGGAATAACAAAATTTATATTTTTTACCTCATTTTGTGGGTAGTCAACTGTGTGATCGCATATCATATATTATAGGTTTTCTTTCTCTGATTCTCCTCTCTCTCTGCCGACCAAACATCAGGAGAATTGTTATCCTCTGTCTTAGTTCTCTCAGTTATAAATATATGTGCTGGCTCTACTTTTATTAATAACATATGGTATTAATTATTTCAGTTATTTTCAGTCCTAATCTCTGGCCTTAAATTCTCACAGCTACTGGGCATGAAATTATATCAAAAATTTCATTCCTATAGCTAAAAAAGGAAAAAGAAAAAAAAAGAAAAAGAAAATATCCTTTCACAATTGTGAAAGTTCAAAAGATAACTAAAAAAATTTGAAGTTTACCAATACTTGCCATTCTCACCGTCAAAGACCAAATATCTCAATGGTCAAAGCTTTTAGGAGAAGGTTAACTTTTTATTAATATCTTTAACAAGCATGTTCACAGAAAAGCCTTTTTGAACTTGAAATGTAGAAAAAGCACAGCATATAAAACAGTGTACAGAAAGACTAATTAACACACAACTTAAATTCTGAGGAAAAGGCTTAATGGATTATATTAACATCCCCAACTTTCTCTAATCAATCACTATTATGTTCTTTCATCCGCCAGGGCAGTTAGACAACGCATTCAAATAGTTAATAGAGAGAAGTACATAATTAACACACGAAGGATGCAACGGCCCATATCATGACACCTGAATTTTGCTCAGCCATGATTGAGCCAAACTAACAAAGTCCTCACATGTACTTGAGCCATCTTGTCTTTGAAGTGATTTATCTATAATCTCGTCAGGCTCTGCAAGTTAAAATAAGCAAAGTATGTAAAACAGAATGAATCATTTTACACAGCAAATGAAAATTTTCACACAAAAGCCACCCAAAAACTGATAAAAATATGCTCAACAAAACTTCAGAAAGAAGTTCAATTGTCCTGTTTAGAGGGGATCTATCTCATAATTTTGAAGTTTCATATGGTCTAACTTCAAATTTATGGGGTCTAACGCACATTTCAATGAAAAATGAAAAGGGAAAAGGTTTGCTTAATTTCTCATTTGTTTCTATCATATTCACCCAGTTTGCTTAGGCTTGTACAGTTGCTTTTGTCTTCACCATAATCTCCACCATGATTCCAACAATGAATCTGTTCTTTTTTATTCCCAAATTCTCAGCATTAGAATTCAAACAGGTTTATAAATGTCTAAAGTCTGAACTATTTATGCTGCAGAGTAAGACCTTACAACTTGAAATTGGGGCATGAAAAATAAAAATTGCAGCAAACAACAGAATGTTGCCATTTACTAGTACACTTGTATATCTTTTCCAATATGTATGACTTTCCTATTCACTAATGCATAGAAACTAGGATAAATACCACACAACAAGCCTTGTCCCACAAAGTGGAATCAGTTACATGGATTGCATCATGTCATTACACCCCTATCAACAACCAACTGCTTATAATATGGAAATAAATATTAGAAATATATAATCAAACAAAATTATGTTCCACTTTTAAGTATGTGCATGGATAGGTTAAGCAAGAATCTTTCTGCTTTGAACTGCATTGGGAGACATATCACTACAAATGAACTAGCATATGAAATGAAAAAGTTCATTAAACATCAGCCAAATATAATAATAGTCACTCCTTGTTCACCCAAAAAAAAAAAAAATCAAGTGAAATGATCACACACCATATATGAGCTAACAAAAGCATGAGAATGAGTGCCACGAAGGGGTATGCCAAATAACCTTCCTGCTGCAACATTGCTATTGAAACACAGCATGAAAAAGTCAAGTTATTAAAAAGAAAAAAACTATTAAGAATCTTCCAAACCAAAGATAAAGAAAAGGTAAATCATATTTTCTCATACCAATCTCACTCCCTAAGTTTTGACATAGTAATGTTACTTCTAGCACCTCATATTTGTACATACAGCTAGTTTTAATGATAATGTTCATAACATGACACTCACATGCCTAATATCCTGAATGTTTTCAGACTGTTAATCTATATGAGCAAATAAGAGGCGATGCCATATTTTTGTCCAACTAATCATGTGGAAATTTATGCACATTCAATACAACATCTAAGGAATGGGGCCATAAGAGAGTTGATTATGTCATCTCTCAATAATTGATAAATTTTTGTTTGGAAATGTGAGAGCCATCATGAGGGGTATCAACATTAAATAGTAGGTTGGGAAATAACGTCCCAGTTTATGAAATAAAATAAAGAGGGAAGACATTGCAATTGCATTGACATTAATGCAAGAACTTATATACTAATGTTCATCCATCACCACCCATCTGAATTATGAAATAAAGTAGCCTCACAAAATTCATAACTAATGATTTTTTGTTTGTACAATCAGATTACTAAATGGAACTACTCATGATTGAATGGTTGGTTAGTTCAAGATTTTATATCATCAACTGACCTATTTCTGTCCTGTCATACTAAATATGGTAGATTTGTGATGACGTATTACCAGAATATTTGAAATATTCTAGACTCTATTATTTTGAAGGCCTTGAGTCATATATTACAATGTACAAACCCACAGCAATTACTCTGCACTCACGTAAGAGCAGAGGATTTACCTATTCATAAACAATAGTTAAAAGAAAAATGCCCTCTTGTTTTAGATCAATAGTAAAGTAAAGCATTACAACTTCTCAAATAAAAATATTTATGTCATAACAACATCCTATTAACATTAATTCTAGCACTCGAGTAGATTATAGCAATGTAAAGAGTTAAGTCAACAAAATCTTAAGCGTGGAAAGTCAATAACTGCTAGAAAAGCATAATATAATAAACAAAATAGTGAAATATTAAATAAGTGATATGGTATAAAAGTTACTCAGCAAAATACTTCAATGCCCAACATTCTAAATGCAGTTTTAAGAAATCAGTAATGATAATACCTTGTTGCATCAAATCCTCCAATATAGCAGTACTTTGATGCTCCTATTGCACCATCAGGCCCCTACATTCAGAATAATAGATTCTTCTGATGAATTCTGAGAAAGGCCAACTGTTCCTAAGTTTACTTGCAGTAAACATTATTTCTGGAAAGCTTAGTTACCTGAGCCCTTCGTAGTCCAAACTCAAGTAGAAGTTTGGATTTCCCAGCAACAAAACGATGCCTAGCAGCATTAGTAGTAACTAATGATGCATAATTAACTAGATTCACAAAGGGTGTTTCCAGCAATTGAACCAGCTGAGCAGCATACAAGCATATAGGTCACTTTAGCATAAGAGTCGTATGCGTTCTTCAAAAGGAAATAGTATTCAATAGATGTCTTTAAATGGTAGTAACAAGCAAGTACTCACAGCAATTGGTCCTTCAATTCTCAATAGAGGTGTCTTAGGAAAAACAACCGTTCCCTCAGGAATTGCATATACCTCCACATCAGAGCAATCAATTCCTCTAAGATATTCAAAGAAACCATCCTATGAAAAGATCAACAATTACTAATGAGTCAAACAATTCACATGAAGAGAGAAATTAAAATAATGAAGGCCAACATAAATAAGCGCCACACATAATTACTGTAAAGAAAAGTATCAGCTATATCATTAAGGAACGCAACAAGATGCATATGGAAGCTCATTAACATTTCATGCTTAACATGGACATCATTTCACCAAGAAATCCAAATGATTGTAACTTTATTTAAGTATGCATATCTTAGGATTTGTCCCATTCCAAGCAAAGCTAGACAACATGTCTCAAGACTTTTGTGAACAAAAAGACATCTAGGTTAAGGTTCTTTCTTCTAATCTATGTGGTACTATTTCTTTAACAGCTAGCGACATGCTACAATCTAGCTTCTGCTCACTATTACCATAAGATAAAATTTCAGCAAGACACTTTGACAAATGATGGAGAGAACTTTAACCCTTTCATTGTGAAGAAAAGCCTGCTAATGACAAACCGGTGGGAGAGCTTTATAGCTTGGTTTACCTCACATGATGTAGGTAAAGTATGCTGGATGAATTTGATCTCCTCCTCTGTGAATTTGAAATTAGCTATGAACTTTATGCATTCTTCCAAACCAGCAAAGACTGTATACTCCCCACCAAAAGGATTCTTACGAAAATATAAATCAAACCTGAACCAAGTTAGAATCTCTATTAGACTAATACAAAAATCTTCTTATTAAAATTTCAAAGAACACCTGAGCACTAAAAGAAAATAAGCACGGGTATGCCACTAAGAAAGAAAGCGAGGACAAGCTCGGGATCTTTGGAGCGGTCAGTAAGGAGCCAATGAACTAGACAACGACAATGAAGTATATAGGTTCTGTAGTCATGGATGAACTAAATTCATTAATACAACAGAAATCATAAATAGAGCTAATTCATCTGAGAAGAACGCGTATGTTAGACTTAAGTAACATCTACACGTTATTTCTCTTAAACATTCATTTGCCGTCGTAGTCAATGGAATCAACCAATGAAAGCCTTTAAACGAGGACAAAGATATTCAACGCTTGCAATTCGTTACAACCAATCTTAAATAATAATTTGTGTTCTGTTCTTTCCAAGACTTGCAGGCCATTAAAAGAAAGGGAAAGGCAATACAGAATTTGAATCCCTGCTACCTTCAGTTGCATTTCTTAGGAGAAACAGAGGATAAAGGCAATAAACAAAACAGATGAAAACTAAAAACGATCACTCACACAGCTCGTTCTTGATGCTTGCCAGCTTTCCAGTAAGCGTAAGCCATAGTAAATTGGTAGAGATCCGTGAGCAGAGGCGAAACCATCGGGTTCGTGGGTCCATCAATAACCCGACCCGTATTCTGCTCAGTCGGGCCGTTCTCCTTCACCTTCATTGTTTTCTCCATCGAATTCCTAGGGTTTTCCCTGATTTTCTTTTTCTACCAAAATCTTTGTATTGCCGTGCTTTTCGTAGCTCGTGTATCTCTTATATGCTTCCCAGAGCGCTATCAATATAAAAGGTGAAACGAGCGCGAGCGTCACGCACGGGGTTAAAGAAGACAAACAAAGGTGGAGGGATGGTTCGTTGAAGTTTATCAGGAAATGTAGGTGTTGGACTCAAACTGGAAAACGAAAAGGAAGAAGAAGGAGAATTAAAAATGAATAAAAGGATAAAAAGTGGATCAAGATGAGACAAAAGCTCGATGTGTGACCTTGGGTTCAACGCAATTGGGCATTTTCGGACGAGAACAAATTCATCCTCTGTGGACTACACAGCTTCGTCGCCCCTTAACGACTTTCTCGATCACGTGGCAGCTTCTCTGGTCTCCATTGTTTATCTGCTTCGTCACTGATTTGTTTTTGCTAACTACAAGTCGCCAGGTTCCCCAACGGACTCTCGGCCACCTTTAGTTGTCAGCCGCCTGAGTTAACATCAACATCGTCCCCGTCAATTTAACCGGTTAAAAATTAATTATTATAAAATTTATTGATAATAAATTTTATAATAATTAATCTTTTTATATAAAATTTCAACATAATTCTTCCACCATAATAAATTTTATGATAATTAATTTTTTTATATGAGATTTTAATATAATTCTTTCACCACTTGAGAACCTCTAGATAAGTATGCCAGTAATATTTTTAGACTCTCAAAATTTAAAAATGCTAATTAAATACCTCATTAACATTTAGAAAAAATATATAACTTAAAAAATTCATGGAGGAAGTAACAAGAAATTAGCCCCAATTTATAAGGTGTTTCTATATTTATTAATAAAGTTTATTGGATACAATTTACAATTTTCATTTTAGTTTTTTTATAAGTTTCTAAAATTACTGTTCATCATTAATAAAAGGGTGAGGGGAAAAATTATTTAAATAGTAAAATAATGAGAGGTGATATTGAAATAATTATTAACATTAGGATTTTATTTTTGGCAAAACATCTTATATTTTGAAACATAGAATTACTTCTAAAAATGTTTTATAAAATGGGATGTAGTAAGTTTTATTTTAAACTTTCATTATCTTATTAGAATATTGTTAATGTTGTATAAATTATGAAGTCTTATGTTTTATGTATTTAATTTTTGGCCCGAAACATATTTAAGGAAAGTTAAAGAAAGTTATACCTTTGTGCAATTTGAATCATGCATGATAACGAACCGGCCACTAAAATTCATTTCGAAATGCTGTTGATTCATGATCATGATAATTAATATTATTTTAAGTCATGTCTTATATAATAAATAATACCATTTCAGCTATGTTTAGTGACTATCCGGCCACTAAATTCATTTTAAAATTATGCTGATTCATGACCATGATGATTAATATGTTTTTGTACTGGGAGTCTAATTTTATGATTTTAATAAGCAGTAATACATATGAACTATTATTTCTCAATCTTTATTATTCAATTCATTCAATTTGCTAAACAATGCGTTAATAAAAAGTAATGCGTTTTACATATGGAACTTTGAATTTTTGTTTAGACTTGCACATGTTTATCACACAAAAAAAAATCAAAAGTAAAATTAAAAGTGTGCTAGCGTCAACAGGAGAAATAATAAAAGAAAAATGCGCATTTGAATGACAAACAAAAGGCAATTGAATAATACCCTGACTAAGAATAGTCAAAAAAAAAAAAATTGTGAGGAATAAAATAGTCTAAAAGTTTTGCTTTGACGGTCTTACTTTGTTTTTTAGTCACTGGACCAATTCTCTTTCCTTGTTTTGAATGGTATACTTTGAAGTCTGAAGTATTGGTTAAAAAAAAAAAAACACTTTGAAGTCTGAAGTATTGGTTAAAAAAAAAAAACACTTTGAAGTCTAAAGTCATAATTTAAGGCTATGTTTGGTTTTCATTTTGGGATGCTAGAAGTCTTTTGGAGAAGCTCTTTGCGTTCAAAAGTTGTTTGAACACGTTTTTAATTGTGAGAAAGTCCATTTGGAGACTTCTTTTCTTTTATTTTTTTACATTTAAAAAGTATTTTCTTCAAAAAGCTCAAAATTCTTGCATCGAAATTTTCCAAAAGCAAAAAGTCAAATGCCCAAGGGTGAAAACAAACAGGCTCTTACTAATGTGATTGATATAACTAATAAATACAAGAAATTTCAATCAATACGTTTAGTTATGATTTATTTTTTTTATTATCGATTATAGAAGACCAATGTAGCTTATGTTTAATGATAGCTAAGAAAGACAAGCTAATTGTCACTGAAAAAGGAGGGAAAAAAATACTAATAGCTGAGAGAGGCTTACGATTTAAGTATCTACAAAGAAGATTAAAGAATATCACCAAGCATTCTATCCCCTTAATCGTTATCGCAGGGATCAACGAAAAATCACGTTTGGCTCGAAAGCATCTTTGTTTTTCGCAAAGAATGTGCTTTTCAAGGACTCGGCATCGTAGAACAGCAAAAGCAAGGCTCTTATTCTTATGGATTAGGTTATAACACATTTCACTTTAATAAATAGTAAAGCATCCTAGGACTAACTTTGGCTAACATCTCCCTTTCATTGTTCAATCTTATAAGAAAGAGTTGTATTATTCATAAATTATCAATAATGTCTCACGTTTTTTTTTTGTTAAATATTCCTTTCAAATTTGAATAGTAGGAGTGGGACATGAGTCATCTTGTCTTTTGGCATTTGTCAAGAACCCAGGCCTGTTCATTAAGCTTAAATGACCAAAGTTCAAGTTCTAATTCTAAATTAAATAAAGTAAATACAGAAGACTCCGTTTTAATGGCGGAAAATGTGTGGCTTCTACAAGAGGCAAAAGCTGGCCAATGCAGGTATACGGTATTCCCACAAACAACTAAGCTAGCTTCATTCTCGTAATCATCACAATATGGATTTTGAATATTCTTCTACAAGTCCATTGTCATTGGATCCTGTCTCAAACAAACAAAATTTAAGACATGGCCAATGCACTTGATATGTAAATCAATGTTATATGCTTGGATCCAGATCCCATGCACCACATTTTAGCTACTACTTAACTGACAAGTATGAACCTAAAAATTAAGTTGTGTTCATTCTGTCTTAAAATGACTTCTCTCGCTAATCTCTTCCCGCAATGCATGTTTTCAATTCTTCACTCCGGTCGTTTTGCTTATCAAAGGCGAGTGATACTGAAGCCAACGTACCTGACTCAAATTCTCGTACAGCTGAGAAAACAAAAGGACAAAAAATAGAGGACATGAGCATGTTTGTTTGTGTATACTGTCAATTCTGTCAGATAATCAAATAATCATATAAGATGTCAAGATCATCACACTCTGAGAATCACCCATAGGATTGGTATTTGAATCTTCTGCATTTAATTGTTTGTGCTGATATAAGTCCTCCCTGCATATCTGCTTTATAATTCAAGAAAACAAGTCTGAAATTGACCGCTATCGGACAGACAAAAACATGTAACAAAACTTGAGCATACCTCAGAAGATGATGCTTTGAGTTCAAAGGGTCTAAGGTGCCCTATGATTTGAGAATCCAACCCAAAAGGTGTTTCTGAATTGATTATATTTAAATGAGAGGGCACAGTGCGTTTGTTAGATAGATTGGATTCATTGTCAAGAGGCATAGTAGTAGTTAAGTTTAAAGGACACGACCCGTCTTCTTCTTCGCCATACTCAACTCTCATCTGAGACAGTTGCAGAGGCTGCAAGCCTTCAGCGAAGCACGTAGGAAGCAAATTCAATCCGTTTCTTACAGACAGCATCTGAAGTATTAATCATTAGAACATATCAGAAACACACTGACCAAAGAAGTGTTCACCTACATTTAAGGACAAGTGACCATTTCACTGAGATTTTGCAACCATAAGGTATAGACAGCATCATATATAATATGTGAAAACCATAGGAGCGTTCATATTGATTGCTCTATAAAATACACGGGCGCCGCCCAAAAATTGCAATGTTGCATCGCACAGAACCCAATAAAACAAAAGCCTTTTCTATGCAGGATAATAACTTCCAAGATAAGTCTATAGGATTGCTTAATCAAGCTCCAAAATTTACAACCAACCCAGGAAGCAGAAACAAAAAAGTATCAAGGCCCTAAGGAAGGACAGTGCAATCACTATGCTATAAAAGCAGTGAAGATGAGCAATGGCACTTCAATTTTTTGCCACCACATGAAGCATCCGACATTCTGTTTTTCGCATGGTCTCGGCATCAATACAATGTAACAGTTTACTACTTGAAGTGCATATTGTTTAATCTTTTCTTAAAACCATGGTTCCAGCTAAACTTTTCTCAAATTCTCCAACTTTCAATTACTTGCCAGGTTCTGCAGATAATTGTTCCCACCCCTAACTTTACATCAAAATTATGACAATGGATAAACTTCAGGTGCTACAATGTTTTCTGTGACAGTCAATTTTTACTAACCTCAAAATAAGGATTTAGAATGATGAATACCAAATGAATATTTTGTAAAATCAAGAAAACCATTTTTGACAGGTTGTTGAAAATTATTTCCTTCTTTTTTCTTGTCTTCTGAGTTGCGCGCATCAAGGTCTTCCAGTATCAAGCAATGGAATTACAAAATTGTACAACGAGATCTATGCCTACAGTATGAATTCTGTCATCAATCAAGTAAAAATGGCGGGGATAAAATTACTGGTTTTAAAAGAGATATTCACCTGTACTTGAAGCTGAAGCTGTTTAAGATACTCAATAGCTTCATCAAGCATCGACGCCTTGTCAGTCTGCCAAGACCATAGACAAGAATCACCCATGTCAGCGGAAAATGACTCCCAAAACCTCAAGCGAACCTATATTAAACTAAGTGAAAAAGAAACTTAAAGTACCTTATTTGAATTTGGAATTAGATTCTGCAAAGCCTTCAGCTTTTCGTTGATCCGACTCCTCCTTCGCTGATCCAGAAGTAAAAGAAAACCAGAAAGAAATTTACACAAGCATGAAAAAGAAAATATCAAATCCAAGTACACCGGCAAAAACGGCCATGTTACACAATCATATTCCAATAACCTTCTCAGACAAGTTATGAACTTCTGCAGCTCTGCTTCTCTTCGATGAACGCCTAGGAGGAACTGACTTTGGAACCATTGCTTCAACCGTACCCTCCTAAATACAACAATGAACTGTTAAGTGACTGAGTTGCGTTTTCACTTCAGATCTTAGGAAACTCAAAAGATCCCGAGAATGGACAGAGCAAACATATAAAACCAAGGTACTCATCAGTCTGATAACAGTACCTCACTGTCATAATCATACTCATCAGTCTCATTCTCGCTTACTCCGACCGAGGAGGACGACACATTTGCAGCAGAACCCCCCTTCACGTAAGATGAGAGAAAGGCACGGTTTTTAGAGGCAGAATCAACGCCTGAGATTACATCTTGAAGAAGAGAAGATGGGTATGAAAGGCTGGCATTTTGATGCTCGGAAGCGTTGGGTGCGTTTTCAGGCACGTGGGTGAGGAGGGAAGACAGTGGCGGTGCGTCGGAGGAGGAGGGAGGAGGGAGGAGAATCTGATGCAGAAAAAGGGAAAATTCGTCTGGAGGTGAGGTTGAAGACGAAGAAGAGGGAATAACGTTACTCTTTCCATAGCCGTACATATCCCCCATGTCTCTCTGCTTCTCAGCTTTTAGATATCAATAGGAGAGTCAAGAGGGTGCTTCGTTTTTCCACACAGTTGGTTGCAGAATTTCTTTGTTGGGTTCGTGTAGTTTGGAGGGCTGCTTTGTCTTTATAAGCGTAAGTAAACGAGTAATGTACTTTTCGAAACTGATGACGTGCTCCGATATGGGAAATTGTGGGCGGGTTTAGTATCCAAATTATGACACCAGCCAGTATCACGCGCCACAGGAGCGTGAATGCAAACATCAACATTTTCATGCTCGAGCCCCATACCGTCATTAAAATTATTTTAAAATTATGAAATCCTCTCCCCTATATCTATTTAAAAAATATTTATAAAATTGTGTGCCTAGGAAATGACTCATAGCCCAAAGAATATTTATAAAATTACTTGTAGGTTACAATATTAATTTTGTCTGCATGACCAGAACAAGATTTATAATCATGATCTTCCACAAGCAAGCAATGGCGACCCACAATACAGGTAAGGGGCAACTTCACCCCTCATATGCATGTAGTATTCAATAATTCTTCCTTTCTATATCTATATTTTTTTGAAATAATTCTGTTTGAGATATAATGGTAATTAAATGTAATACATCTAATGAGAATTCTAATATAATCTTTTCTTCCCATTAATCCCTCCCTTTTATATTTATATGCTCATATACACACGTCCCAAATACACACACACACTTAAAAATAGGCACCATTATGCAGGTGTGTGTTATTATATTTATATACATATACAATAAGTTATACATATATATAGAGCTTTTACAAATATAGCTCATGTTATAGAATTAAATCAAGCAAACAACTTAATATTTATTATATTTTATATTATAACTAATTTATTATATTTATTAATGATATATTGTTATATATTAATAATAATTTTTTTATAAATTTTTAAATTTTTAATAATAAATTTATTGTACATTAATGATAAATTTTTTATATATCAATATAAACTGGTCACACTTTTAAATTTTCAAAAATTTAGTCTATATTTTGTGGGCACAAGATTTTTAAATTTTTAATAATAGACCTCTTTTATATATTTTTTAAGTAAAATGTTTTAGCATATAAAACTACCCTTCATATTAAATAGGAGTAAAATATATCGATGCCTTTCAAATATATTATAATTATCCCATTACTATGAAAGAGTATGTTTTACTTAAAACTAAATCAAATCAAATAATAAATTGAATCAGAGAATGTAAGGAAATATATTAAAAATATAACAAGCACTATATGTAATTATACTTAATTTATTATATACTATTTTTTAGTTGGCAAATTATTATTTATGATAAAAATTAAAATATTTAATAAACTATATATAATAATTAATTTCTGGAAAATTCCCCAAACTCTTGAGACTGGTCCAATCCAGTATACCATTACTTTGTGTTCAATAAAACGGTTGAAAAATTCAACCTGATTTAGTATTAATTTTTTAATCTAAGATTTCGCCAAATGTTAAAGTAGTACTAGTAATTTAATATTGACTTGAATAGCAAAGAATTAAGTACTTGATATCCCTGATTTCCTTAACAAATAACCTATCTTCCATATTATTCTAATTTTTTTTAATTTTTCTATAGAACGTGCACAAATATATATTATTTTCATATTAATAATCCCAAAACTCCTAACTATCGGCAATGAGCATTCAGTAATCTAAAATTAAAAAAAATAAAAATAACTCATAATATTATTTTAATATATGTAATACTAATTAATTCATTAAATCTCTCAAACATTCGTTAATTTATAATGTTAAAAGCTTTCTTAGTTTGCAGCCTATCAAGTTGGCTGTTTTATTGGAGAGATTATTTTCTTTTACTTTTTGGCTAGTGACAGGACAATTTTCTAAATGCATACGAAGTAATTTGAGAGAGGTGAGGTGGGACGGTCATAATTTGTAATATCTTCGTAGTCGAAGCAGGGTCAGACAATCACCAGACACAACCATAGGATGATCTGAAATGAAATGAAGTGTTCTTGAGAAAAAGCATTCCAATATGGGTGGCCTATACAGTGTATATATATTCTTTGCCGTTATCTCCACTGTCGCTGTCCCTCTCATGTTCCCTCGATTGAAGTGGTACTTCATAATCGTTGCTTACCTCCTCGCCCTTGCCCTCAGCTTCTACAACTACGACGTTGGCTTAATCGACATCAACATGGCCTATAACTGTGGCAAGGTGGCTCTCTTCATCCTCACCACTATGTCTAGCAAAAATGATGCCTTCATCATTGGACTCATTGGCTATGGCCTCATCAAATCAATGGTCTCCATCTCATCAAATCTAATGCATGACTTCAAAACCGGACACCTTGCCTTCACTTCTCCCCAGTCCATGCTCTTAACACAAGCCATAGGCATGTCGATGGGATGTGTGGTGGCCCCTCTGTGTTTCTCCTTGTTTTACAAGGCCTTCGATGTCGGGAATTTGAACGGAGAATACAGAGCACCACAAGCTCTCATGTGTAGAAATATGGCGATTTTGGACGTTAAAGGCTTCTTTACATTGCCACAACATTGCTTGGAGTTATGTTACGAATTTTTCACCTTCATTGCGGTAGCCAACTTGGTGAGGGATGTGGGAGAGGGCCCTCCCCATTTTTTTCCCTTCATTTTTCCTATTTTTACCATTTTAATTATTTTATTAAATAATTTTTTAAATGATAAAATTAATGAATGATAGAGATGGGAGAAATGGAGTAAAAAAAAAAAATGGAGAAACCTCTCTGTCGAGAAATGTGAGCCCAAAGAGGGTGGATCAATGAATCCTACCTCCAATGGTGGTGGTGGTGTCATTTTTAGTGAGGATTTATTTTTTAATAGACATCTGTGTAGGTAATGTGATGCTGTATGTGTAGCATAAGTTGAATATTAAATAGAAAATTTTGATAGGTGACAAACCAACTAAGCATTTGACACTATAAATTAACATACATTTAACAAATTTGATAAATTTATCATTATTGTACTTATTAAAATAATATTATGAGTATTTATATTATTATTTTTACTTTAGGCTACTAGATAGTTTTCACAAATGGGTTTATGGATATTTTTATCTTTTTACCCAATTATTTATGTCAATGATTTCATATTTCAAAACTATTTTAAATTTAAATTATCTAAAAATCTAGTAGTTAACTTTTTAAGACAAAAATACCATTAAATATCATACAATGAATAATTTAGTTTTATGATCCTTAAAGGGAGAAATCCAATAAAATTCCATATAAAAAATGAAAATATAATAAAATCCAACAAAACGTTAAAATACACTTAAAGCTTCAAGTTCATTTAATATAAATATACTTTTATATTCAATTACCAACATATCCTTGCATCTACCTCCTTGCTGAGCTGCTTGGAACGCTGCTTCACCGTTGATCTCTCCCTCACTGGACTTCCTTTGTCTACGGCTTCTCCTGCTCCCCTGACTCCACCCGTGTCACCCAAATCACCCTCAATCCCACCGGCTACTCTGGTTCACCCCTCTTTTTCATATGCACGAGCTTGGAAATGAGAATGAAGTTGCTTTTGCCTAAGCCTTTCATTGTCCTCGGTGAAAGCGGTGGAGGAGTTGTAGTTAGTGCTGTTTATAAGGAGAAGCGATCAGCGGTGAATTACACCATTTGTGCCGGTCGCCGTTCGGAGTCGCTGGGAGGAGATCGAGATGCTGAGTCTGAAAGGAAAGGGAATGAAAGTGGGGAACGTTGACGCTGGTGCTGTGATGGTTCTACTGAGTGATGATGATGAGGCTGAGCCTTTTACTTCCAATAGCTTTCGCACAGCAAGTGCTTCTCTCCGTTTTCCTTCGGTTGAGCCATTTTCCTCCGGCACAATCTTTCTAAATATCCATCCTGTATTCAGTTCAGAAATACGAGATTGACATTCACTAATGATGACAAAAGAAGGAACAAGACTCAAATTCGAGGAGAGAAGATTGCCGGTGAATGAACAGGAATTGCTGACGGCGGATGGTGAACGGCAAATTTCCAGAAGAAGCCGGGGCAAGAAGAGGGAGAGGTACAAAGATATTTTCATAATGAATTAATATACAATTTAAACTTTATGGACAATTTGAGCTTAAACATTTAAAAAATGTATTATAAATTTTAAATAATTATAGTTGATATAATTTTATCCTAACGTTAAATTTAAATTAATTTTTTTTAATTTTTTTTAAAATTAAGGCCTAATATGTCAGTTTTACCAAATAGTATTCTCTCTCTCTCCTATTTTTATTTGAGAAAAATCATATATTATATCTTGTTTTTTAAAAATTAACGGACATTTGTTTGAATTTATAGTGAGATGAAATTATCTCAATTTTAATTATTTAATATTAAGAATAGGCTCTCTCTGTTCAAAAAATAAAGTATTTTTAATCAAATTTTACCTCTCAATAAATAGTTACATACTTTTAAACTAATTCTATCTTTTCATGTTTACTCCTATTAAATACCCTATAATAAATATAAAATTATTATTAATAAGGACACTTTTGAAAAAAAAAAGGCAATGATTATATCTCAAAAGATTAAAAATACCTTATGTTTTTGAACATCTAATTTCTTAAAAAATACTTTATATTTTTAAACGAAGGAAGTATCTTTTAAAAGTTTAAAATTCAAATCATTTATAGACTTATAGTTTAGGGGGAATGGTATTAAGGGCCTTAAAAATAGAGTTCATTACATTTAGGGCCTAAATCATTCTGAAATTGCTCTGCGGGCCTTAGGGCCCCAATTGCAATTTTTTTTAGAACAAAAATATTATTTTATCTTTTGTTTGATTTGAATTTAGAACCTATGCAAACTCTTGAAGCAATGGAATAAATCATACACGACAGAACATTCACTATACACAAAAACGATGTCCAGGCATGATTAACAGAAAGTCTATGCATTTTGAGTATTTCATTGGCCTAGAGTCTAACAAAAATGACTAGATAGACCATGCACAACACAACATCCACTATGCACCAGACTATGTTCACGCATGTTCAACAGAAAGTCCATACATTTTGAATATTTTACTAGCCTAGACTCAACAAAATGACTAGTTAGGCAGACCATGCATAACACAACATTCATCATGCACAAGACAATGTCCACACATACTTAACAGAAAGTTCATGCATTTTGAGTATTTCACTAGCCTTGGTTCTAACAAAAATGATTGGCAAACCATGAACAACACAACATTTACTATGCACCAAACTATGTTCATGCATGCTCAATAGAAAGTCCATGTATTTTGAATATTTTATTAGCCTAGGCTCAACAAAAGACTAGTTAGGCAAACCATGCATAACACAATATTCACTATGTACGAGATAATGTCCACACATGTTTAACAGAAAGTCCATGCATTTCGAGTATTTCACTAGCCTAGACTCTAACAAAAATGACTAGGCAGACCATGCACAACACAACATCTACTATGCACCAAACTATGTTCACGCATGCTCAATAGAAAGTTCATACATTTTGAATATTTTACTAGCCTAGACTCAACAAAATGACTAGTTAGGCAGACCATGTATAACACAACATCGGCTATGCACAAGATAATGTCCACACATGCTCAATAGAAAGTCTATACATTTTGAGTATTTCATTAGTTTAAGCTTTACAAAAATGACTAGGCAAACCATGCGCAACACAACATCCACTATATACCAGACTATGTCCACGCATGCTCAATAAAAAATCCATGCATTTCCAATATTAAGAAGGGTAATTATATCATATATGTAGAATTTTATGTTAGTACTGGCCTAGGTACTAAAACAAGTACCCACATGAAATTTGACATGATATTTCAAGTTTGATATATATAAAAAGCTAGCCACTATATTTAAAACATCTAATAGTTGTTTATCTATATACAAACAAAAAACATCTATGATTCCCAATTACCCAAAAAATATTACTTGGGAATGGTTCCATATACATAATTATAGTTGCCTATATACATCAAAAAGGAACAATATGACTACTTCTCATGTTGGGTTAGGATTCTTGCATGTCTTGCCATTGTGTCCAGCCTTCCCATATCTTGAACAATGATAAATCTTCTTTTATTTTAATCTGTAATAAATAAATTAATCTAGGTAAATGTTCACATATAGAAACTCAACTTTTATTTTACACAACTCAAAGTTAAATATAAATAACTCAAAGTTTATTTTTGCACAGTAGATATTTCAACATCTTTGACAGCATATTTTATTAACATTGGAAGTCATATTTTATTCAATTCACATATCAAAGTCTAATATGAACAAGTCAACTATCACTATTATACAATAATTAATCCACTCTAAAACTTTCACAGCCAACTTAATGGTTTAGCAACCGTTAGCTTATATCAGTAGGTTAGGCTTAACAAAATGCATAAGTAGGCAAATAATGTATAACAATACCCACGATGCACAACATAAGGTTCATATATTTTTAACTGAAAATTCATATGATTCTACTTTATCAATAAGCTAAACTTAACAAATTTCTCAAGTTAGGCAAATAGTGCACAATATAACATCTACTATGCACAACACAAGGTTCATATATTCTCACCTGAAAGTCATGTGAATTCAATTTATCATTAGATTATGCTTAACAAAATGAACAACAACTTAAAGTTCATTTTTACACAACAAATACTCTAAAATTTCTTATAGGAGATTTTCTTTATATTGGATCATATTTTATTCAGTTCACATGTAAAAGTTCAATATGAACAAGTCAACTATCATTATTATATAACAACTAATCCACTTTAAAACTTTCATGATCAAAATGGTTCAATAACATTTTGCTCAGATCAGCAGTAGAATCACAAAACAAACAAGTAAACTAGCAGGCTCAAAGATCTATGTTTCACACGAGAGATCTATTACAACTTCAACAACTAAAAGACACATATGCATCGAATCAACGAAGGAAAAATAAAATTGAAGATCCTTACCTCTAAACAATAATGATAGAAACTTCAAGAAACAGATAATGTCGCTCGAATAAGGAAGACGAAGAAGATCAACAATGGCTAGTGATGTGCAAGGAAAGAGAGAAAAAATCATAAACTGTGCTCCATCTATCAACACCCATGACTTCTACACTCATCTACGCCTACAACGATCAATAACAACAGAGCAATGACTAGTGAATGAGAAAGAAGACAAGAAAAATAATAAATCATGCTTCATTTGTTTTGTTTCTTTGAGGGTTCATGCACCATTTCTGGTTCAAATTAAATAAAGGGTAAAATAATACTTTTGCTTTAAAAAATATTGCAATTGGGGCCCTAAGAATTGTAGAATAATTTCAGATTGATTTAGGCTTTAAGCATAATAAACTCTATTTTTAGAGCCTTTAATGCCATTCTCCCTGTAGTTTATAGTTTTGAATTGCATATTAACCTTTTTTTTATAATTGAATGTAAAATCATATTTACATTAAAAAGACTTAAAATTTTAAAAATATTTTAATGTTTCGTGAGATTTTATAAGGATGGTTCTTGTAGACCTCTTTTTACTTTTTATAGTAATTTTTAATTTTTGATTATTATAGTAAATAAAAAATAAAAGATTATAAAGATTTTATAATAGAAAAGGCGGGTATGGGTCTTATAGGGAAAATAAGCGGTGAATATAAAACTAATACTAAAAAATCTTTTCTTCACACTATAATATAGAATATCTTCTAAAAATTTTGCTTAATTTAAAATATTGTATTAATAATTTTTATAATTATTTTTTAACTATACCTTGCTTCATTTATTACATTTTTTTTAAGAATGATATATTAAAATTTCAATTATCAATATTAAGGCACTTAGAAAAAGTATTTAATAAGGATATAATTAAAAAGATGTAAATTTTTTAAAACATATAAATTTCATTAAATATACTTTATAATCTTATTGTTTTAAAGCAAGAATATAAATTTTTAGAAATATTTTTAATTTAATATAAAATATAATTAGAGAATCAAATATAATAAATAGGGAAAGGTGATATTGAACAAATATAATCAATGAAACTTTAAAGCATTTTATAATTTAGGACACTAAATTATTTCCAAATGTGTCTTGAAAATTAAGTGGAGGGAGTATATATATCACAACTTACTTTATATTATATTTATTTTTATACAAAAAAGAAATACTTCATGAAAATTAATGGATCTCAATTTCAAAAAAAAAAATAAATGGTATATATGAAACCTATAATAAGAAAATATATGTGAAATGTGCAACAAAATTCAAATGAAAATTACACAAATTGTAAAATTGTATGTAAAAGAGAAATATAACATAAAAAATAAGTTGCTAATTGAAATAAATTTTAATATATAGAATCCAAAAATAAGTAAACTTGGCTCAGGTTCATCTCATATTCTCAAAACCTTTTCCTTTAAAATTAATTATTTTTTAAAATTAATATTTATTAAATGGGCTCGGGTTGAGCCTGGAAATCCATTTTTTTCTAATTTTTTTGAAAATTAGGTTTGACATTATAATATTATATATTCATTATTTAAAATATAGATTATAATGTTTTAAAATTCATAATAAATAATATAAATCATTATTTTAAAGTACCCTATATAGTTCGGGAAGACCACAGAAGCAGTACTATATAGTTCCCGTAATTTCAGCGCAACGTTAGGGACCACAAAAAGACCATCGTCCACGTCAGCAAATGTCACAACGCAAGCTTTCTTTTCGGCAAGACAGGTACACAACACAGCTATGAAGAGCTCAAATACAGAATGAATCAACGAAAGATCTTACACGCCAAGTAAGTGATTTCAGTCTGTCGTCCAAAGAAGAGATGAGGTCACCTCGAGATGTGTACCGCACTCTGTAATGTTTACGGTGATTCGGTAGGAGGACCGTGAGCTTCAGTAAATGCTGTGCTTGCTTTCAGTAAATGCTGTGCACGTCCCGTCTGGTTATTGCTATTTTCATCTTGCCACACCGGTCCTGGTGATCTATGGCTATGCACAATGATCTAACTCAAAGCATGTGCCGTCTCTTCAATGCTAAGACCATGTCATGAAGCCATTTTGAGAAGATTATCTATTATTCTATCACTATTTCCATATTAAGTTTGTGTTTGGAAACTAGTTTATCGTCGTCAAAACAAATTCAGTGCGTCATGATAACTAAAGTAAGTGTGTGTGTGTGTGTACACGTAATTTGAACGTTTTAAAGAAAAATTTTAAATTTTAAATTAAAATTTAAAAAAAAACAGAGAGAGAACCCATATGCTGATAAATGATAGAGTCGGGAATGAGGGTCGGGCTTGACGGGCTGCCCGTTTAAGCCCATTTTAATAAGGACTCAGGCTTAAAAATTTGGCACTTTTTAGGATAACCGGGCTTCAAAGCCCGGCTCTTTTAAGCCCTAAAAAAACAGGCTCGGGCTCGGGCGGCCCGTGAAGCCCGTTTTACTATTCACAAAGTATTGTTTTCACTTCTTTTCAGATAATGTGCAAACATTGATTTGTATTTTGTACTAATAATTGGTTGAATTGTTTTATGTCATTTTATAGTAATTTTTATATTTTATTTTGTGATATATGTATAGATATATATTTGATAATAAAACAATTTAATTAATAATTATTATAGTTGATGATGAAGAAGCTGCAGAAATAATTAATATTGAGCCTCCGCCTCCATCTTTCACAAGTGGACCTACATCGAGGGTTTTAATATTTTATTTATAGATGATAATGAGGGAGATTTTGATTAGGATTGATGATGATGTTTGCCTTCATCTTATTTGGACTTTTAAATTTTTTGTTCATTTTTTAGATTATGTGAGACTTTAGTTTGATATATGTTAAATTTTAAAATATTTTAAATAAATTTTAATGTTGAATTTTATTTTATTTTATTTTATTCTTATTCGGGTTTACGTGCCCGGCCCTGAACCCTATGAATAAGGGTCGGGCTTCAATTTTAGGGTAAAATTAAGGTTATCGGGCTTTAAGACCTGAACCCATAAGGGCCGGGCCCATATGGGCTAGGCCCGCCCGTTTACCAACTCTAATAAATGACACAATATAAAATTCTAAACTTTTTCAATAAATTGATAATATTATTATACAACTAAAAATATCCCATGTGATTTGATCTCTTTAATGCTTGTGGATAATTAATATATACTCTATTTACGTTAGTGACTTTGATAATTAACTTTTTTTCAGGGATGAGGGTAATTTGGGTCGTTGGAAAAATTTAAATTAAATTGCATTTAATGGAACAAATGAAGGATGACGCAACTGAACTCGAAAACCTTATAGGTCGGAATACAAAAATCATTTGAAGCAAATTTGTATCCAAACAACAACATATGAATAATAACACAACTGAACTTGAAAAACTATCCAAAACTGCTTTGACTTAAACCTTACATCGGGATACAAATGTCGTTTGAAGCAAATTTGTAACCAAACATGAGGTTGCATTGTCAATAAGCTTCTTTCATGCAGGAAGAGAGATACATAAATTTAAGGAGAATCAAGAAAAAGAGGAAGTGCGACTTGTTTGCAAATGGGGCAGATGTTCTTCAGCTCGAGCCATGGCTTGATACAGTCTACATGAAATCTGTGGGCACAGCACAGCTTGCCCAGATCTTCATTTTCACGGTACTCCTCCTGCAAATGGTAACAAGAACACAAGCATAAATCAAGACCGAGAGATGGGAACCGTTAAGTATAAGAAAAGCTTGAACAATTAATATAATAGTGGAGGCAAAATGAAGAAATTTTCATGAACGCCACTAAAAAAATTTCTATCCATGGACTAGAACTCCAAAGATCTCCTCCTGGGCTTGAATTTATTAAAGTGTAGTGGACCTCACCTGACATATGCAGCAGCATTCGCTTTCCTCAGACCCAGCTGGGATGAGATGGAATTTTTCCTGCCTAAGGTGGCTGAGAATCATTTCCTCACTCAGGCCCGCCTCAATAGGCTCTGCTAGGGCCGCAAGATCCTGAAGCTGGAAATCATTAGTTTGAAAGGAATATTCGGAAAAAAGAAATTATCCAAATAAAATATAATCCCAAGAGGCCAAGACAGATTATTTACTATAACTGGGATGATCATTTAAGCGTGCAGTCTTCAAGGAAACATGTACAAGTGCAATACTTCCTTAGACGAAGAACAAAAGCGAAAGTGTTATTTAAGTGAAGCTTTACTTCAACTTTTACCTCATTTGTCCAGTCGTCTAAATCAAAATGCAGCCCATCTACATTGGCATGCTCCTGAAGGATATCCATTATAATTGAATGGTCCAACATCCTCAATTCCAGTGGAATCATCTGTGCTCACAAATAATGTAATATTCTATTAGTTTGTGCATGATTCTCGCTTAGGAGGACATCACAAATAATGTAACATTTATTGGACCATCCTCAATTCCCGTGGAATCATCTGTGCTCACAAATAATGTAATATTCTATTAGTTTGTGTATGATTCTCGCTTAGGAGGACATCACAAATAATGCAACATTCTATTGGTGTGAAAACCTACCACAGGCTGCAAGGGGTCTTCACTGCGCATATGTGCCAGCCTATGGTGAAGCTGTAACATATGGAAATACAAAAGGCATCTGATTAGATCACGAATGCACCAATTAGTATATCCATTAAGATAGTCATCAGAAAGATACTTAAATTTACTGTAGACAGTCGCCAAAATGATTTCAACTTGAAGACTGGCAAAATATAAGGTATTTAGTTGCAAAGGAATTAATGCAGGTACACAATCACCATCACGTTGTCATGCATAATAGCTCAAGAATACATGCATGTGCACGCATAACCAAAAACCAAAAAAAAAAAAAATCTTTTATATAATATAATCGCTTGTATTATTTGTATCAATTCCCATTTTTAGAGTCTTCTACATCAGTATACACAGTTCCACACATTACAACTAAATCAATTGTTTCCACTAAACAGTCATGGCTGAATCACCCCAGATATTCAGAGAGCATGTCATCAGGGCAAAGCATAAGTACTGGAAAAACCATTTAAGACAGGTGTCTCCAAGTATACCTCAATACTCAGCCTCCTTCTGTTTGCAGCATTAGCTGGCGACCAAAACGAATGATAAAGGTGATCATAATAGCTATCATCTTGATTCTCGGGTCTTGCTTCTGATGCATGCAGATTCTGAGATATACCATTACCAAATCCAAAAGAAAATCAAACCCAATCAACATCAAATTTACCCCAAAAAAAAAAAAATGCTAGGCAGCTAGAACCACTAAGACAGATTACAAGTTTTATGTAGACAATTTAAACAATCATAATTCACCATGGACAAGCAACCCAAAGAAAGAGCGAATTGATTTAAAAACAAAAGAAATAAAGAAATAGAATCGTAATCCCAGGATTAAAAAAGATATATCCATCATGCATTATACATGTAATCATCATTAATGTATTAATTTCAATTTTTAGAGTATTGCTCAGGTATCTATCCACACATTACAATCTAATCAATTTAGTACCTGAACAATCATTGCTAAATCATCCGCATGTATTGAGATAGTGTATTATCATAGCCAAAGCATGTTTCTAAGCACAATAGCTAGAAAAACATTGAAGAAGGGGTGTATCAAGCATACCTCAGGCCTCAGCCTCATTCTATTTCGAGCATTAGCAAGTGACCATGTAAAATTAAAAGCAGCATGATTCTCAGATCTTGCTCCTGATGCATGCTGATTCTGAGATACGGTATTAACAAATCCAACAGCAAAGCGCAGTTCCTGTAAGACAGCTGAAAGATCTGAATCTGCTGGGCTGTGACTGAGCCAAGGGAAACCAGTAGTTGCAAGCACAGGGTGATTCACAATTCTTGATGGTGTCTGCATGTAACGATCAGCAAAACTGAACCCTGAGAACCAAGTAGGGGCATTTTCTGAATGAATTATACCAGAAACACAACCATGAAGAGGGCAGAAAAAATCTCCATGGAAGTTGGCAGCTCCATTAACAAAATGTGAGTTTCTTGCATCATGTACCCAATTTCTCACTCCAATTTGGCGGCTAAGCATAATGTTTTCAGTTATGTGTCTTGGGTAATGAAAGGGTGCCACAGCATCACTTTCCACTGTAGCATTGACAGGCAAAAATGAAGAAAAAACACTACTTGGTCTCATCATGTTAATCCAGGGGGTAGCCTGTGGAGTTTCATGAAAAATAGGAACATGCCCATCAGGCTGCACTGAGAAAAGTGGATTAATAGAACTTTCTGCAGATCTGAAGAATGGAGGATGGTTGACTTGGCCATACAAAGGTGACTGACTGGGTAACTGGATATGAGTATCCCTCCTGTAACCTGATGACAAAATGCTGGTTGGTAGAAAAGTTTGTTGACTTGCAGTTGTATGAAGATGAATGTTACTTCGGAAGTTTTCAGATAGTCTAGCTCCATTCAAATGCTGAACGTCAGAAACTGGCCCTATAGGACTATGACCAATAATGGTCTCAGACCGTTCTTGATGACTAACAGGGCTAGTACAAGGAGTACATATGTTTAGCCCATTATTGCCATGGACTTCAGAAGCCCACCGCTTGGAAAATCCAGTTTGTGCAGCTGAGCTAGAACTCTCACCTACTAACAATTCTCTGATAGCATGTTCAGAAGACTTTCTCTTGCAGGATAAACGCCTCATATTAACTGAGCTGCTATCCAAACCTTGCTCTTGCACTGCAGAACTTGATCTTCCAAGATCAATTACAGTTGTGCAAGAGCTGCTGGTATTCTGATTTTCTTGTTCAGATGAATGAGGGCCGAGACTTAGTGACAAATTCAAATCGTTATAATAATTGTTCCCAGCATATTCTGCACCTGAGTCAACATTTTGAGGAACAACAACAGCACTGTGACCAATGCTTGGAATAATACTATTACTTGCTTGAGAGTGGAGGTCACTTGATCCAGAAAGCCCATCTGGGAACCTTCTAACATTTCCAGATAGGGAAGTTAAAGGAGAAAACCTCAACACTTCAGATGATTCATGAGGAAAAGCAGCAGCACTGCGATCATTATTTGGAAAATTATTTAAACTCTCATTATAACCGGCATGATTTGACCGCGAAACCTGATCAGGGAACCTATGATCACCTGCAGTAAAGGAACTTGCAGTAGGTATCAATTCCGATGCTTGAATGAGCTGATGATTGACCTTGCTTTGGTTGTTAGCATTACAATTCAAGTGACTCATTCCTCCTGTCATAGCAAGGATATCATGAATCAAGATAGTGACAGCAAAAGTATCATGCATTATTTGTAATTAGCCCATGAAACCAGGTCGATTATCAATCTTAAATGTTCATAAGAAATTGGTGGTGATAAAGATTTAAACACCTGCACAGAGAGAAGGAAAAGGAAGTATTACCTTGATGGTTCATCATTGCCTACAAGTTAGACCTGAAGGCTGAATATCCAGGAGAAAAATCCAAAAAAGGACCAGGTAGTGTGGCTAATTGCAGAGTCACTCAGGCTGCATGATGAGAACCAAGCAAATGGGAGTGAGTAATGAAAGAAAACAATATTTTCCTTTTCTAACCAACATCAGAACATTATTCAAAACTATTCATATTACTCTCACAATTCTGCCGATGTAGATATGTAAAACATGGCAACAAAGACAGAAAAAAAAGCAAGTTACTAAAATGGTATATGAATAACTTCACAATAGGCCATGGATGTCAATAAAATGAGAAGATTGTGCATTTAAAAGCAGGATGACATAAATGCATTCATGGCAATGATATCTCAAAAAGGATCACCAAAATGAAATGAATTCCAAATGGAAGAGAGTCTGAGAAAGCAATTCAAGAATTCAACAGCCCTTAACCATCTCAACATGAAAGATAAATCACAATTTAACAGTCTTACATTAAATAAACTGATAAATAGACATCTCTCGCGTAAGAAGAGCTGGAAATAGTAGGCCTTATGTGCAAATAGTAGTATTAAATACAAACAGGAAGCTCGACTTAGAGGAAATGAACAAAAACAACCAACATGGAAACTTAGAAGGGATACTTATTCAAAAAGAGTTTTTGAAACCACAGGCAAGATAAATATGATTGCTACATTAATGAATATACAACAAAACATTTCTTTTTCCAGCCACTACACCTGGAAATACAGCTCTGGAAGATCCAAATGGGGTGAACTAATTATTAATTTAAATGTCATAAAGCAAGGCTGTAACCGTAGCATACAATATCCAGACACTCAGTATTAACATTCACGACTGGAATATCTCAAGATATATTACCAAATACAGTAACTGAAGTTGACAAATGACTAGACGACTATAATCATTCCCATGAACTCATGAAGTACGTAGCTAAAACCCTAGACTAAAAAAGATTGATTCATCCTGCATGATCAATAAATATGTACATTCTCCATCATTAGTATTCAAAACATACAAAAGAACCCAGACATCAGCCTTCACTCAAATAAGGCATCTATTTAAAAAATATTAATTACATACCAAAAACCCCAATAGTCCCATACATACTACAAATGCAGCATAAAGAACATTGTATCCAAAAATCCAAAAATTAGAGGGGATGAGGACGCATGAAACTGAAGTAGTAGCGAGCAAAGTACAAGTAAACAATGCATAATTAGAACTTAAATTGGGGGGAGGGATATATCCATTATCCAAAAAGACAGATCTAATATGCTAAAGCAAGAAGTCCCATCTACATGTTTATTAGATAGAACACAAGACACAGAGAGAGAGAGAGAGAGAGAGAGAGAGAGACTAAAATTGACAAACATGATAAGAAATGGCGAACAGTTTGATCAACAATCATTCAAGAGGAAAAATCCCTTAGTCACCTCAATCCTGAAAAAGATAACCAGTTTTGCAATTCATGCAATGCATGGATAGAAGCATATGAGAACATCAGACCAGAGAATGAGCATGCATCTAAACAAGTCCAACTACAATCTAAAATGATGAAGGTATATTGATAGGATCAACATGTTCTGCAGAGACAAAATTCAAAAAATCAAAGCTGACAAAGTGAAATACTTTAGAGGATGGTTAAGTTAAATCCTTATTTCCAACAATATATTCAATAAAATGTACGCCTGATTGGTTGTGATCAATTCTTGAACAATATCAACTGGTTTCATGATTGATTGGCATTTGAAGATAGAAATGTAAAAATAATCATCTATACAAGTGAAGAGGGGAATGATAACAAAAAAAAAAAATGATGGATAATTAGAATATAAATTCCATTTTCTCTCCTTTAAAAAACGAGCATGATTTGTTTAGCCCTTTTCAAAATTCACGTAGAAAACAGAAAACACAGGATCATAGGTCTTATTAAACAATGAATTGAAATGATAACAATATCATTGTCAGTTACGAATTTACTAGGGGCCAGAATGACTGTTTGGATGGCCCAAAACAATAATTATGAAAAGCCCAAAATGTGATTTTCTAAAAATTTATCCAAACACCCATATTTTGATTAAATCATAAGCCAAAAAAATCATTATGAAAGCCAGCTCCCATATGCTTCTGCATTTTAATTAAATCAATCCTGCCCAAAATCATGCTTATAAATAATCTTTATCCAAACTCTGTTTTACCCAATCGTAGTCCTGACACACATTTTATCATCCTAATGTTTACTTGCTCTAATTACAACTCCAGTGCATAAAAGTTCAAAATCGTTCATAACGTCCCACTGCTTAAACTGTTAGGTTGGGGCCTAATTGACTGATTGGAAATGGAAGAGTAACCCAAAACAAATTGAAAACCTAGAACAATTTCATAATTTTATAAGCCTTGGGCCTCAATCAAAAAGCAAGAATTTGTGTCGTTGTGATTAAATTGTTGAATCCTTACAGCGAAGTGAAATGAATACACAAATTTTACAAAATCGAAGCCAGAATTGGGCTAAGAAAATGAGATTTGATTTGAAGCAATATCATAAAAGCTAGTCCATGTTAAACAAAAGAAAATATTATGGTTCTTTGACAAAGAAAACGAACTGGGTAGAAAATTTCTTAGCGCCGTGGGTTCTCTCTACTTTCGAGTTCTAAGGAAGGGTTTCCAACTTTGTAAAAAGATATAGGTTGTTAAATGCGATCGACCCACCAACGAAGGAATTTTACAGGGAAAATGCAAAGCAGAATCAGTAGAAACAGACACCAAAATCCCACTTCGAAATACAAGCGAATTAACGAAATAAGTAGTCATATGAACATAAACACGGCTGCAGTAGACTCATACAATAATCGAAAATACAAACAAGGCAGAGAGAAAGAGATTATACCCTATATAGATTGTGAAATTCAGCGCAGGGAAAGTAAAACTCTAACATCTTTCTTCAACACACTTACTGTTATCTTCCCCCACGCTTCCTGTTCTCCGCAAGAATAATCTGAAGAGGTGTGTGTCTTTTATACTCTGAATCGGAGCATTGTATCGATGAGCTTGGAAGACTGTACATTGAATGGAAATTTGGGTATTAAAAAAATTCCTTTGCAGGATTGATCTCATTAGGGAAGTAAAAACAGAAAATCTCAAGTCGTAAAATCCCTAGGGTGGCTGCAGACAAAGGGTTTGTAACGCTTCTGAGGTCCGCTTATCCTGCCGATCCAGCGTGTCGCTCATCTCCATGACTCTCAGTCTCATCCTCATTCTCTACATTAAACCAAAAACAACGCGATTCATTGCCTTTATTCCCAAATTCGCTCTCAGTGTTTATCCCATCTTTTTTCCGCCTCTGACTAGCTGCGTCGGTTTCAAACTTTACAATATGTTCACCACTTTCCTTCCATATTTGCCGCGAGGAAGGAAGAGGGGACGCATGCACGCGATCTGTATCTACTCACGTGTAAGGCGGATTACTTGATTTTTTTCCCCCTCTCTTTTTTGGAAAATGACTAAATTTTCAGAGACCTTTTAAATATTTTTTTCCATATATGTTATTTTTTTTTATACCATCTTTGCCGCAAATTTTTGTACATAAGACACTGACATTTATTTGCATATTAAATAGCGTGTTAGAAATGAACCGAACAATAACGTTGTATGAATGATTATGCATTTAATTAGATATATTGTTATTCAATGGATAGTTGTCCATCTTGAGATAACTTTACGAGTTTAATATTTTTATATTTTTAATTTATAAAATTATGTTAATTTATTCATAAATTCAGACTAAATATAAACTCAATTAAACTTATGAGTTTACCTCTGAATTTAACGTTTTTACGTTTCTAACTCATAAATCGTGTTAATTAATTTATAAACTCAAATTATATACAAGTTTAATTAAATTTGTTAAGCTTGTCATATTAAGTATATACTATAAAAAATTTAATTCATAAAAATTATAAGACTTGATTTAAAAATAAAAAAAAAACTAAAAATGCCTTGTATTTTAAAATAAGTTCTCCTATTTTAAAATTTTTATTTCTTGTATATAATAATTTATTAATGTAGATGAGTTTA
Organism: Prosopis cineraria; assembly: GCF_029017545.1. Lineage (NCBI taxonomy): Eukaryota > Viridiplantae > Streptophyta > Magnoliopsida > Fabales > Fabaceae > Prosopis > Prosopis cineraria. The sequence continues at coordinate 30,052 of NW_026555508.1, forward strand.
ATTTCAATAATTTATATTTTTAATATATTTAAATTTAATTATTATTATATTTTAATGGCTATTTGTTAATAGAAGTAAACTCTTACGAGTTTACAATTCAAGTTTGCGATATGAATTTATATTCTTTTTATGAGTTTGTTTAAGCTCGTGAGTTTAACAACCTTGACTCATGTATTAATGTATTTTAATATAAAAATAATCATTATCAGTAATATTAAAATAAAATGAATAAAGAGATCACAAAGAGGGGGAGACAAAGCTTCGATCTTTTTTCCATATTTTCCAGCTAGATTTAAATTATTAAATAAAAAGTTATAATATTTAGAATTTTCTTAATTTAATCTTGTATTAATTTTAATTTATTAAATTTTTAATGGTGATGAAAAGAATACAAGGTGTATAGCTTGCTTCTTGGAATATTGGGTGAGATACAGCAGATAAAAGCCAATCCATCCTAAGATCTTTAAGTTACAGACAATGCACTTAATATTGTTATTGATTAAAATATTAAAAAATAGTTCACAAAAAACTTTAAGAAAAAAAATTAAAGAAATTCAAAACTTTTGCGATAACTATGTATGTTTTTCACTCGAACTACATTATTCATTATTTATGAATCATACAGTTTGGTTGTTGCAGATTTTATATTTATATTGATGACTGGCCTGATTAATAATTGAACTGGATGGGGAAAGGAGCGAAGGGAGAAAACTAATGAAAAAAGTCAAAAACTTCTAAAAATAGTAAAATAATTGTCATTTTTGAAACCTTTTTGATTTCCTCTTTCCTCATTTTCTTATTACTTTTTCCTCAATCCAAACCAAGCATAAGAGACGTGTAAAAATTTATAAAAAAATATAAGTAAATAGCGTAATACTGATGCTAAAGTAGCAACTAATTGAAGGATTTATTTGGATATAAATATAAAACCCCCAATCTTTTAATCTGGCCTGTTTTTTTTTTTTTCCCCAAAATACTTTATTCTATCAACTAATCCATCGGCGCAGCAAATAGAGGTAGAACTGGGAGCATGAATTGGACGAGCCACTCATTTAAATTCATTTTTATAAAAATTTGAGTTTAAAAAATTTAAAATTTTTAGTATAATTGAGCTTCTAAATTTGGCCCTATAAAAACAGACTCAAGCTTAAGAGGCTCATTTATCTTTTTTTATTTAACCCTTAAAAATATTTTTAATTTTTAAATTAAATTTAGACTTTAAAATATATGTTTATATTTTAAAATTAAAATTTATATTACTTATTTTAAATTTTTAAACATTATAATTTATATTTTGAAAACAAAAATATGTAATATTATGATGTAAAGAAATAAAATTTTAAAATAAAAAATAGGCTTATGGCCTTGGCTCCAAACCTTTTGAATAAAGATTAGGCTTCAAAAAAACAATCATCTTTAAAGAAACTGAATTTATGGGCAAACTTTGCCCATTTCCCAATTCTAAATAGGGGCAAAGAGGATTAATAAAGTAATATTAAAAATTAAGTTATTGAACACCAAATAAATCATTGAACCAGTCAAAATAGCAATTCAAGAGTTAATAATTTAACTGAGGGTTAGATCAGGATCAAACCGATCATAAATAAACTAATAAAATACAGTTAAAATATATAAATTTAAATAAAAATATATTAATCCTCAAAATATTAATAAAATAAATGAAAAATCCAAATAATTAAAAGATAAGAAAAAATATGATTGAAAATAAAAAATATTTTAATTACTGAAATATATTTATAAATTTATATAGTTAAAGAAAAGGGGAAATCGTGTGTTAATAATATTTTAAATGCTAATTTCTAAAATATTTTAATTAGTGGTTGTTATTATTATTAGTAATATTAAAATTGAACAATAAAAAAAATGTAGCTCCCAAAGAAAAGTGATTATGCAAGCATCAGTTGCTAATTTGGCTTGAGAGGTCAACCACAACTAAGGGTCATAGGACATAGCTATCAATGCTATGTTTTTGAAAAAGCAAAGGCAGAGAAACTCAAAGCAACGCTTGCCATGTCTTTTCTCTTACTACTTCACGCTTCCTATCGCTTCTCTTCTTTCTTCTTTAGATTTCATCCAAAAATAGAAACGAGAAGGAGAGAACAACGCCAAAGAGTATATGGCGAAACAACACTGTAGCTCGATGACAAAGAAGAAGCTCAATGGAGAGGTGGACTTCAACTTTGGCAAGGTCAATGGGGAGAAAAAATGGAGACTCAAGATCAACAATGAGAAGTGATGGAAACTTAAGATCGATGGATGGTGGAGGGGTTGAAGGCAAGGATGAGGATGAGGCTAAGAATCTATTGATATTTCATATTCAAACATTTAGGCTTCAGCTTCATCTTTTTTCCCAAAATAAACCTTAAAACTACATTGTTTTTGGGTATTTCAAGAAAAAAAAAAATATGACCCGATTAAACTAGCAACTTGTCGGGTTATCCAGGTTACTTCAAATTAATCCAGGTTACTGTAAGACTAGGTTAACCAAAAAGCCAGATTGGTGGAGAGACCGATTCACCAATCAAACTGGTGGAGCTGTCAATTCATTAGTCGAATCAGGTGATTTGATCTAGGTTTTCATTTCATATTAAAAACTATTTTATTACTTTTTATTTTAGGTTGTATTTTAGGCTTGACTTTTTCACAGGTTATACTCTATATGTTGTTTTTTTTCCCTAATTAATATGTTTAATAATTTTTTAAAATATGTAAATAATAATGAGATCTTATGAAATGTCTTATCCTCTCAAGTTTCTAGAGACTTATTTGTCATTAAATTTAAAAGTAAAAAGAATACATTTTTATCCTTAAAGAAAATAAAAGAGGGGTGGCTTATAAAACACATTCCACATGTTCTCTTTTTCCACCTCTTCATCTGCCCTGCAACTATTTTTAGCTTTTGAAGCTTTCCAAATGATAGACTAGCAAGCTACCATTTATCTAAAATCTTCCTCTACTAGGTCACATTTGTAAATTTCTTCTACTCTTATGTTGATGTTCTCACATTTGTAAATTTCTTTTGCTCTCTTATGTTGACTTGTTTTGGGATGAATGGCTTTAAAATCTTAGCTTTCATGTTTTGGAAAGATTCTTCTAAGAGAAAAAGTGGCTAAATAAGTAGTTGAGGTCATCATTTCCTTAATGTTGTGATCGTAAATGTTTGAGTTGTCTTGATTTACACTAAATTGCTTCGCTTTATACCGAATGGCATGAGTATGCATTGATTCTCATGGGTAATTGCTGAGCAGCATAAGTATGGCTACGTGGCAGTGGGTCTTTGTGCAGTATAGCCAAATGATAGATATTGTTGTTTTTAGTTGTATCCTAAATACATAATTCAAAGTTATAAATAACTAATCTAAAGTTGCAAATACAAGAAGAATTATCGCTATTGCATAAAATGTTTAAAATATGTTGTCACCTTATTTGGGAAACTAACACATGTTGATGAATGGTGATTTGACTGTTGTAGGGTGGTATAAGAAATGGATTCTAATTTTACTTCTACTTTTAAAAAAGAACTGTTTTGCTATTGTAATGGCTTAGGAATTTAAGTAAAATTAAAATTTATGATAAGGTATTTTAATTATATTTTTATATATTATGGGGTGATTTTAGGAAGGTGTATTGATGGTTCGCCAGAATTTTCCTTGGTCCTCAATTATTAAGTCCCGTATTCAAATCTTGTTGAAGCACAAATAGGGATTTTTTTGTGATTATTATTTGGGCTAAGGGTCAAAAATGTCCTTGGAGTACATATGAAGGGTTACAAATAACCCTAAACTCAACTATGGGTCATTTATATCCTTTAATTTTAAAATTTTTTTACTTCGTTACCCTGCAATTTTATCCATTTAGTTTTTTTTTGTTAGCAAGGCCCATGATTGAATTTTTTAATATTTTCATTCTCTCCTTCCTTTCTCTCTCTCCCCTCCCCTACTCTCTCCCTCTCTCACTCGCCCTCTCCTTCTCTAATTTCTCTTCCATGAGTGAATGAAAATATATTGAGATAGATTACTATCTCATGCATAAGAAGTTGCTCACCAGAGTGATTCAGTTGTTACCTATTCATACTCATCATTTATTCGCTGACACATTAACCAAGGCTCTTGATCTTCTACCTTTCCATAATTTACTTTCCAAGCTAGGCATTTTGGATCTACATGCTCCAACTTATAGGGGGTCTCAGCATTTAAGATGAAGTAATAGTAGATCCACAAGTTGCCAAAATGTCCTATATTAGTTAGACTAGTACCTATAATTAGCTTTCCATTTATTATTTATCAGTTACAGAGCACTTATATATAAATACTAAGTTATGATTAATAAAATCAATTCAAGTTCGACAAGGATGAGGGGGATGGCACACACTTCCTCTCTCCTCCAGTTCACTAAACCAACTCTCTCTCTCTCTCTCTCTCTCTCACTCATTTATGGTCATACTCCCTATTCGTGCACACACACTCTATGCATAGGGCAAACATGATGCCGCATAGGGTGGCAATAGAGATGTTGGTGGCAAGGTATAAGAGGTTCAAGAAGGCAAATAAGGCCACGAGGGAGAGAAGGGGGAGAGACGAAAAGTGTGAGAAACGCAGTGTATGTGTGTGTTTTTAACCTGACCAGGGAGGTTAGCGGCAATGCAAGTGAGTATGCATGTGTTCAACCTGACTAAGGAGGCATGTATGCTTATCTTGTTTAGCCTATCCACAGTAATCACTGAATCTATCATGGTGTTGGTGAGGATGAGGATCAAAAAGAGGAGGGAGAGGATGAGATGAGGGGGAGAGAGAGAAAGTGAAGGAGAGAGAGGGGAGAGGGAGATTGAATGGAGGAGAAGGAAAGGTGAGAGAGGAAGAGTACAAGTGAGAGACGAGAAGGTTGAAAAGGAGGGGACGATGGAGGATTACAGAGAAAGGGACAGGGAGAGATGAGAGAGAAGGAGAATTTTAAAAAATAATATGGGGCCCACAAGCAATATTTTATAATAAAAAAGATTAAAAAAATCATATATAGGACCTACTTAACAGAGCTATTAGGTTAAAGCAACAAAGGAAAAAAATTTTGAGGTTGAAGAATATAAATAACCCATAATTGAGTTTAAGGTCATTTGTGACCTTTCATGTATACTTTAGAGATATTTTTGACCCTTAACACTTATTATTTTGCTTTAGATTCCCAAAATTACATAAATGCCCCTTACAAATAATTAAACCGCATCAAAAAAATTTTCCTTTTTCCCCATTTTTCCATGGAGTCTAACTGAAAGAGCGGGGGAGAGAATGCATTTAGGAATTTATGGATTGAGAAGCTTCCATTCTCTATTTCGATCGTCTGTCATAAGTGATGTGGGTATGCAGTCTATCGTTGCTATGGGCTTCAAGAATCTTGCAAATCCTCTATTCTTTTTTCTCTGCTTTGTTCATGTTGCCAGAACTTCTTCTCCTCCCTTTGTTTGCATCATTGCTGATATGAAGTGATGGTAGGTTTAAATCTGCTTCTTTGCCACTTTGGTGTAGATGTTGTTTATCCAAACTGTTATCTTCTTCTTTCCCTATCTTCCTTGGATGATGTGGTTGCGTGTGGTTGTTTCAGTGTGCTATCCGATTCTTGTTTTCTCAATTTATTGGTATAGCATAATTTTGATAAGGAAAGCAAAAAGGAGGACGTCAATTAAAGGAAGAGAAGGGAGGAAGGAGATTTTAAAGGAATGAAGTTCTATTTATCTATGATAGAGAAAAAATTACAATCGATCAAGTATTGGAGTTTAGGATTTTTTTTGATTTTTTTTTATTGGTGTTTGATGGTTATTTGATTTATATTTTGAGAATTATGAATTAATTTATAATTGGGAAGCTTGATAAACTGAAATGTTGACATTAAGAATTGTTGAAAAGAGATTTTGAGAATAAAAAAAGCTTAGATTTATAGTTTGAATATTAGTGCCTATAAGTTATTTGGTAAAATGCTTGTTAGAAGAAATTTGATTTATAGTAGCCAAACATGTTACTGTACTATTGTTAATTAAAATTTTGGAAAGCACTTATTCTTTATAGTGGAAATTTCAGTTGAAATTAAAGATTTTAGAAAAGGTATTTAGTTGCTAAATGATAATTCAAGGAACAAGTTGGTTTGTTTTTATGTTAGTTTTTAGGTTGTCCATAAAGTGCTTGGTGAAGGAAGTAATGAAGTTGGACTTACAAGTATGAAATGATAATGTTGAGAATTGGAAGCTATGAAAATTGTTGATATATATATATATTTTGGACTAAAATATAAAGGATGTCTATTCAAAAAGGAACAACAGCTAAAGCAAGAATAAGGTGAGTGAATGAAGTGTCAGGTCTAATAAGGGATTAAATAATGACAGACCTAGTCCACATCATGGTAGACTAGTCGACCAAGTAAGCATGGGTTCTTGAATCTCTTAAGACTTAGAATCACTATCTAGACCATTGCCTCACATGAAACGATAATCTCAACAAGTCCTAAATCATGCAAGATCCTAACCTTCATCCATGGATTTATTGGAAGCATGGGCTGACAATTACGAACAACTAACAACAACCTGCGTACACTATAAATACGAGAGCAGCAACAAAGAAAGGGACTTCAACAACAATCGACTCTCAATATTCATTTTATCATTTCAGTTTGTATTTCTAGATAGTTTTTAGCATCATTTTTAGCTTTGCAACTTTTACGATCTTGTACCTCGTATATTTTATTAATCAAACACTTGTTATTCTAATCTCGTTACATCTTTACATCCAGGTAAACTGTGGTAATGGACCTCAAAAATCCTTTGTTATCTTTTAAGACCCAATGTCTCTGGTACACTTAGTAGTTTTTATTGTTTATAAGGAACACACACACACACACATAAATATATTGTAATGAATTAGGTTGGAGCACTATAATGAATGAATCGTGAAGCATATAAAATAAGGAGATGATGAGATTTTCTTTCATGTTTGATAGATTGAATTATATGGTGTGTATATTAACATTGATTATATCCAAAGTTATATCTTATGTGATGAATTAGGTTGATGTTGTAGATCTTTTTCTATATCTATTTTCTTTCCAATTAACATGAAAAATTTAATGATCAATGGGTTCATTAGATTACTGAAATTTATTTTGTAAATGATTTAAGGTAGTTAAGCTGATGCTTGAAAGTTAATGTTCATAGTTATAAGATGACTAATGTTAAGTAAGTAGACCGATAGACTTCATCAATTGAATTATATAAAATTTTATGAAGCATAAAAAGATTATGAAATAATGATAATGTCATTGTTATGGGTATTAGGGAATTGAGGAAGGAGATAAGAAATCCTTTCTGAATTATGAAAGCTGCTAAATTAAAGTACATTATATATTTGAGAATGCATCGTGTAAGTGAATAGCACTCTAATTAATTTATAAGCTAATTCCATTATATCAAATATTGTTAAATTTTCACATAAGTATTAATATAACTCCAATTTCTAATATTCTCTATTTTGAGAGGAAGTACTTTCATTTTTATTGAGTTTTAAAGAAAACATAGAATTGTTTATGATGGAGTATCTTTAATTATTTAACATGCTAATAAAGTTTGATTAATGAGTTAAGAAATAATTTATCAATATGATTCATGCATGGGAGATTATAAAAGAATTGTTTTATGATGATTATCATGAGAAGAGATAAATATTATTTTTTTTCAAATCCACATATGCTTGGTTTAAATTATTGGATCGATTTTAGAACACTGATTGCTAATGATAATTTTGTTAGCTCTTAAGCATCATGGTTAAATTCTAACTAGCTTGGTATTCATGAGTATCGTATTCATGCTTGTTATTCATAAGCTTAGTACTCACGCTTATTATGTGTGGGTTTCATACATGTTCTTGTTTCATGGCTTCTAGCCATACCTGATCGTTTCATGGCTTTAAATCATGTTTGTTGGTTACTTACCTTCATAGACCATATATCCATACTTGATTGGTGATTTACTCTCGTGAACTATATATCTATGCTTGTTAGATATTTATCCTTATAAATTATGTGTCTACATTTGTTAATTATTTTGATCAAGTCTTGTTAAAAAATTGAGTTTTGAAATTTACCTTATTATTCAAAATGATATTTTTTTAAATGAGTTATATTTTTCATGTATAGATTTTGAAAAGAGCTATATATTGTTAATTGTTTAAAATATATATTGTAATATGAAAGTAAAATTCTAATGCTATGTCATCACTATTTGAATTCACACATACTCTCTCCATTTTTATATACAAGAAAAAACTTATATTATACAGTTTAAGAAAGTTAGTTAATCATGATAATTATGTCTGAAAATAAATCATTAGACTAAAATGCCCTATGTTAATCAAAATAAGCATACATTAATTATTTCTCATTAACATAAATTATGAGAGGTAATTTAGGAAATATATAATAAATGCTTATTGAAATAGGTAATTTTACTTATATAAAAAAATAAAAAGTAAGTTTCTCCTACAAAGAAAAACTAAGGGAGTATATGATTTATACATTTATATAGAATCATGTGGCCTATGAGATATGTGTTTCTAATTTGTTTTTAAATGGATATTTCTATTAAATTCATTATTCATGTCATTAGTACATATTCTCTTTATTTCTTTTAATTTTAAACTGGGACACATACGCTAGATAATATGTTAGCATAAGATGATATCTAGATTTGTACCTCTTATTAATCATTGAGGAGATATATAGCTAAACTAAAGTAGAAGAATTTCTTTAGACAAATCTCAACTTGTTCTAAATGTGAGCTTATGCATTATATTTATAGTCTACTTCTTGTGCTTCACATTAATTATAGATAGGATCTTGATCTATAATTAAAATATTTGTCTGCTATAGAAGAGCAAAGCTTCATATTACTGATTTGATTTTATAAATGGCTATTATAAAGATTTAAGAAAGTTCTATTTATAAGGAAGGTTCTATCAAAATTTATATAGAAAGTTTGGGATTATTTTGTTTATATGAAAGTGTTGCAATGATTTCTAATCATATTTCAAATGTATTAAGATATTAAATTATAGTTTTTCTTGATCAAGGCTTAAGAAATGCATATTTGTGTATATATCTCGCACTAGTCACATCTAATTTTTAAGACATGCCAGTTATTTTCATGTAGGGGACAATTTCTAAAAAATATTGAATGTAAAATGCAAAACATAAGGGGGGTCAACATAAGGATGAAAATGATAAGAGAGGGGATGACACTTGAAGAATTGAGAATAATGTTATCATCTTGTTTTAACATTGATACTAATTAAAGTGATATGAAAAACACCATGAGCTTTGATCAGAGGACCCTTAATAAATCTTGTTGATGATTGTAGAATTGCTATCCTATTTGAGTATAATTAATGTTAGAAGTAGTCATGTGTATATTAGTTGTAAGGGAAATGATAGTGGACAAGCAACAACTAATAATGTAGCAGTGTAAATTACTATATGTTAATGCCATTTAAGAAAGTTGTTATTTGTTAGATGGTAGTTGTTATTTTAATAACTAATGTTGTGCTTGTCAATGTAAATAACTAATGAAGTCGGATGGATTGTAAATGTAAGATAAAGCAATTCATGTCACTTTCAGATCAAAACTCCTTCTCTTGATAACCAAGATCATAATTTTGAACATATAGCTTTTGAAAGTGAAATAGAATGCCTAACCTACCAAACATGTAGAGAACCTTTAACATTACATTGTAGAGTACAAAGTGCACCTATATTGTGGCCAGAGCTTATTTCTTTTAAATGGAGGAAATTGTTTTCAACTGTTGTATATATAATATCTTTTTTGTGTATATTTTGTGAATTTAGTTGTCATTTGTTTTGTACAGTTTACAATGGTGACACAAGTTTTTGGATTGTATACATGACATAATTGAAACATCTTATGTATAAAAATAGATTCAACCTTTCGTAAGTTTTTTTAGGAGAAAGGTTATAGGAAATTCTAATAAATATTGTACCACATCTATGTTGTGTAGTCTTACAAGCCTTTATGATTGACAACAAAATGTAGGTAGTTGTCACCTCTTAGAATTTGCTTGAGAGTTTAGAATTGAATGGATAGGAATGGAACAGAATGGAGTAGAATTGAGCAAAATAAAACAAAATTTTTCATTATTTGGGAGTCATTATAAAATGAATGAAATAGAACAAATTAAAATTTTTTCTCCAATACTACCTATATGACTAAATTTAAAGAAAATAATAATACTCATTAAATAATTATAATATTTGTCAAACAAAAATAATAATAATTAAAATTAATTATCAAACAAGATACCCAGGAATTAAGAATAAAAAGAAAAAGCAAGTAGCATAGCTACTTAGGCAAAACATACATGTTGTACAAAAGGAAAACACAACAAAATCATAGTATTGAGAGGCGACAGAGAGGGATGGTAGGAGCGAGAGAGACTTGGTGGGAGATAGGGTTGTGCACTATGCCTAAATGCCTGATCAACTCGACCCTCCTGAAGCATTTGGGCGCATTAGGTCAGGCTTCAGGCAAAGGTCAAACCTTGCCTACTTGAACATGTGCCAATTTTTTTTTTGTTTTTAAAAATTTTTGTGAATAATATTTATCTTATAGTATTATTTTTTGTTGATGAAAGTTATCAGGAATTATGTTATTTTATGATTTTTTAGAAATCTTTTATCATTATAATTTTTTAAATCTCTTTCAAAATTAAAATTTTTTAACTTATTATTATGTAAAAATAATAAGCAATTATTGTTCATGTGAGCTTTTAAAAAATTACATTTGATTCTAATATTAGTGTTATGAAGAATATATTTTAAATAATAATAACAATATCTTTTCAAGGAAATTTTTATATATTTTTCAAAAAATACTTGTAAAAATATTTTCGTGTTAATCGGGCCAGCGTAATGCCCAACTGCACATTAGGCTAGGCATTGAGTAGGGGTGATGCCTAACTTGATCCTATCCATGTGTAACCTTAGCGGGAGGCCAGAGATGATTGGAGAATGAAAATAATAGATTTTTTTTATTAAGATAGGAGGTTTAATTATATCATATCACTCCATCCTTACCCCCCTCCCCCCAATTTAGGAGAAAAAATTGAGCTATGGATGAGAAAAGAAGGCTTTAGAGGCATTTCCTTGCTATTTCATCCTTCTTAAAAAAAAAAAAAAAACTTACAAAGAATGACTTAGACTTTTTAGCCATCCTATTCTATTCCATTTCCCCTTTAAAAAAAAAAAAACTTCCAAACATAGTATAAAGTTTTTCGTCATTTTATTATTTAATGGAAGTTGTTATTTATTTAATTAAAATAGTATATCATTTCTACTGATGATGTTAACTTTGCAAGATCTCATTGTCATTTCTATATTTTGGTGAGATTTTTTTGCCATTTTTCCCAAATTTTTTGGTGATTGATGAAATGATCTTTTTTTTGTGAAAAAAAAAAAAAAGAACAATGTGACCGTGCAGTATGTACTGCACAACTACTCACTGAGCCCTTGCATAGCAGGTGAATTGACCAAACACAAGCGGGAAATAAAATCTCTTAACCTGGATCTAGAAAAATTAGATAGGGATAAAAATTTTACTTAAGTTAAATATTAATTATTTTTTAAAAATGTAATTTTAAAAATTTATTAAATTACATTAGAGGTAAATATTTATTAAAATTAAAATACTAAATAACAAGGCTTGTAATTTTTATAGTTATTAATTTTTTTATTAAACAGAATTTATTTATCTCTTTGGTGCAATATAAAAACATTGAAGAATTTATTTATGAAATTATTACATCCTCCATTTCCAATAGAGCCAATAATTTGGGTCAAACTTGAACCCACAAGAAAAGAGTTAAGGCTATGTTTGGCTATATGGTCTTTTTTAGAAAAGTAGAATATTTTAAACTCGATCCAAATAAATCCAGCCTAAATTAGAATTAGCTTGACTGTTGAAATTTTAACTTTATATATATATATATATATATATGTAAAATTGATCATTTTGGCCAAGCCCGATAGGCCAGCTTGAACTTGACCAAAAAAGTTATAGCTAAGCTTGGCTATATATATATAAACTTTTTAAAAGAGTAGAATACTTAAAACCTAATTCAAATAACTCTAGTTCATCCGAATTAATGGCTCTAATTCTCAAACTATTAAATTTTAATATTATATATATATATATATATATATATATAAGATTTGAGTTAAATAACTCTTGAAGTTGACAAGTGAAACTTTTTAAGGGAGCACATGATTTTTTTTGCTTTTCAAAGAGGGGCAATATGTTGCAATTTTTTTCAATAGGGCATAATATTCAGGGTCATTATATTTAATCTTCTTGTCTTGTGGGGGTTGCACCACCGGGCTATGTATTAACCACGGTCTATGAGCGAAAATTGGCCACGTATATATATATATCTGATAGGAACAGGAAACTGATTGTCACCATATAAATGCAAAATAATGCACAGATGCTAGCTACCATTCTAATTAATTTACCCCATATCACCGCATAGCCTTAATCCAATTATTTTGCATATTGAATGAGGCCATCACAAGAAGGGCTCCATTCAAGTTGACGGTTCCATGGTGTTATTATTTAATGGAAGTTGTTTTTTGTTTAATTAAAGTAGTATGTCATTTCTACTGATGATGTCAACTTTGTAAGATCTTATTGTTATTTATATATTTTGGTGAAATTTTTTTACTATTTTTCCTAATTTTTTTGGTGATTGATGAAATGAGCATTTTTTTGTGAAAAAAAAAAAGAACAATGTGATAGTCCAGTACGTATGCTACACAACTACTTATTGAGCCCATGCATAGCAGGTGAATTAACCAAACATAAGCCAGGAATAAAATCTCTTAACCAGGATCTAGAAAAATTAGATAGGGATAAAATTTTTACTCAAGTTTAATATTAATTATTTTTTAAAAAATATAATTTTAAAAATTTATTAAATTACATTAGAGGTAAATATTTATTAAAATTAAATACTAAATAACAAGGCTTGTAATTTTTATAATTATTAATTTTTTTATTAAATAGAATTTATTTATCTCTTTTATGTAATATAGAAACATTGTAAGAATTTATTTATGAAATTATTACATCCTCCATTCTCAATAGAGCTGATAATTTGGGCCAAATTCAAACCTATCAAAAAAAAGTTAGGGTTATACTTGGTGGCTATATGAGTTTTTTTAGAAAAGTAGGATATTTTAAACTCAATCCGAATAAGCTTGGCTTAAATTGGAATAAGCTCGATCGTTGAAAATTTTAGCTTTATATGTATGTGGTATTGACAATTTTGGCCAAGTCTAATAGGCCAACCCGACTCTGACTAAAAAATTAAGATCAAACTTAATTATATGAACTTTTTTAAAAAATAAGATATTTTAAGCTTGACCTGAATTGAGCCAGGCTCAAATAAGTCCAACTCATCTGAATTAACATTTTTAATTCTCAAACTATTAAATTTTAATATTATATATATATATATATAAAAGATTTGAGTTAAATAACTCTTGAAGTTGACAAGTGAAACTTTTTAAGGGAGCACGTGATTTTTTTTTGCTCCTCTAAGAGGGGCAATATATTGTAATTTTTTAAATAGGGCATAATATTTAAGGTCATTGTATCTAATTTTCTCCTTTTCTTGCGGGGGGTTGTACCCTCGGGCTTTGTACTAACTACGGTCTATGAGCAAAAATTGGCCACGTATATATATATATTTATAAGCAACAGTAAACTGATTGTCACCATATAAATGCAAAATAATGCATTCATGCTGCCATATAAATGCAAAATAAATCACAGATGCTAGCTACCATTCCAATTAATTTACCCCATATCGCCGCATGATTTGTTGAAAGCAACCAAAAGCTACCTATTTTATAATTAGAAGGGTAGCTAGCACATGCATTTTGTTTTGTTTTTTTTGTTTTTTGTTTTTGGTGTAACTTGCATTTTGCATTTAAATCTGACATTGGGGAAGATTTGAGCCTCTTATTCATGATTTAATAATTATGCTACCATTCAAACTTCTCGCTCTCTACCAAGTAATTAACTCGGGACAAGTTGAAATATGGTTGAAGAATCCGACGAATTATTGGCGGACACATACACACAAGATTAACGTGACATTCTTTAATAATTATGTTTAATATTAAATAAATACTTAAAATATCAACTTGTTTGATAATAATTGATTCAAGAAAGTTTTTTTTGCAAAACTAATTAATATGGTTGATCACAATATACAAAATTTATTGAGATAAATCATATACATGATTGCATGTAATTTAGTATAATATGCAATTCCCTGTCAATTAACCATGGTATTGAAACCCGGACCAGACCGGCCGGGTCAACCCGAAAACCGGTGACCCAGTCCCTTGTCTGGTTTGGGTTTACTCCTAAATCGGTGACGAAATAAACCAGTGTAACCTGATTAACCCGGTTTAACCCGGTATAACCCGGTTATTTTTTTTGAGAATTTTTTTTCATTTTTTATTTTTCAGAGTGCTGAATTTAGAAATAAAATAATAAAAAAAAGTAAAACTAAAGTCAAAAATAAAAAATTAGAGATAGAGCACGCTAAGTTCAATTCAAATTTTCAGACAGCATTTAGTTCGGCCTTTCATCTGTGTCTCTCCTCTCTCACCCTAACCTAATCAGCGTCTCTTCTCTAGCTTAATCTCCGTCTCTTCTTCAGGCTCCAGCTCTATCTCCGTCTCTTCTCCATCTCTATCTCTGTCTTTACTATCTTCATCTCTTCTCCAACTTAGTCTATAACTCTTCGTCTTTTTTCTAACTCAATCTCCGTCTCTTCTCCAACTCTATTTTCATCTCTTCTCTAGACTTTTAAGATTGAAAAGTTGTAAGTATAATGATAGATATTTAAAATATTGTATTTTATTACTGTTAGACTTTTGAGTGGTTGAATTTAGTTAAATATTTTTATAATTAATGTCTTTTTATTTAAATTATATTATTTTAATCATGACCGGTTTGCCACCGGTTCAACCCTAATTGAACCACTAACTCGTGACCCAATGCCATAACCGGTTCAATGACCGGTCCGGTTTTACATACCTTGCAATTAACTTTTCATGAACCATCTTATAGAAAAATTTTGCGTTTCATTTTATAAGTCATCTTGCAAAATATTAATTAAGAGTAACCAATGCATTTTATCTAAAAATGCATCTAACAAAAGAAATTATTTGATCACATAAATTTCGTTTATTCACCATTAAGAGAATAAACCACGGGTATTTATAGTTAATGGCGTTGGAATAGGTATAAGTATTTAACTTTATTAAATAAACTAGTTGAATTGTTGGATTAAATGAAAGTAAAAAAAAAATATTGCTTTGAAATTCTAAGCAAAAATTTTATCGTAGAGCAATGTAAGAAAAGGGAAGGGAGAGTAGAAAATGAAACTCGTGGATAAAAACAATACCGTTTATTGACTTTCTCCACTCAGTGAACGAAACAATATATAATAGAGAGAAGTTGCCAAGGGTAGGGACTGGATCTGTATATCTAAGATAGGAATCAATAATGACTTCCATTGAGGAAGAGGAGCCAAAAACCCAAGCTTTGAGATCGCATAAACAAGTGAATCACAAGAGTCTCCTCCAAAGCGATGCTCTTTATCAGGCAAGTCTCGGAAATACACTCATTATATCCCTCTTTGAACATTATTGTTATTGATATTCCTTGCGTTTCATTTCATATATGAACAATAATTCATCATGTCTGTGCAGTATATACTGGAAACCAGTGTTTATCCAAAAGAGCATGAATGCTTAAAGGAGCTGCGACACTTAACGGGAAAACACCCTTGGTATATCAGATCAGTTTTTTTTTATTTTTTTCCCTCCGAGAATTATCAGAATTATTCTGTGCTAGTTAGCTTTGTCTCTGCATATATAATATCCGGGGAAAAAATACACTGCGAAACAGGAGCTTGCTTTCTGTGCCTGCTGACGAAGGTCAATTTCTGAACTTGTTGCTGAAACTCATGAATGCGAAGAACACTATTGAAATAGGTGTCTTCACTGGTTACTCTCTGCTCGCCACCGCTCTTGCCCTTCCCGATGATGGAAAGGTCCCACAATATATATATATATATATATATAGGTTTCCGTACGATGATTGTCTCTTTTCTTTTAATTTCCTTAATTATTACCACAAGACAATGACCTTAGTGTATTTAATATCTGATTTTCAGATATTGGCTTTGGACGTGAACCGCGCAGATTATGAGTTTGGGTTGCCTGTGATTGAAAAAGCAGGTGTTGCTCACAAGATTGACTTCAGAGAAGGACCTGCTCTCCCAGTTCTTGACCAGTTGCTGACAGATGTATATATCATAATATCACTTACTCATTTGATTGAAAAAAAAATCAATTGCTCATCATATTATTAAAAACTATTGGAATCTAAAGTGTGAGGTGACTTGGTTTAGTGCAAGAAAAAGTCTTATACTGGATATAGTTGTGTTGAAACAAATATATATATATATATATATAAATGAAAAAGATTCAGAAATTTGATGTTTTAGGATTTTGCTCGTGCTTAAATTTCTTGTGTGACCATCATTTTGCAGGAAAATAATAAAGGAGCGTTCGATTTCATATTTGTGGACGCGGATAAGGAAAATTACTTGACCTACCACAAGAGGGCGATTGAGCTGGTCAAGGTTGGGGGACTGATCGGCTACGACAACACTCTATGGAATGGATCTGTTGCAGATCCACCAGAAGTACCTCAGCCGGATTACATCAAGAAATGTCTTGGCTTTGTGTTGGAGCTCAACAAGGCCTTGTCCCTTGACTCTAGGATTGAGATTTGTCAACTTCCTATTGGTGATGGCATTACCCTGTGCCGCCGCACCATCTAATCACTACTTTTCAATTATAATTGCGTTATATCCTCTACTTGTCAACTTCCTAATGGTGATGTCAAATGTTCTTAAACTCATTATACTGTCCGTTTGGATTGAGGATTTAATTAATTTTAGGGGTAAAAAAATCGATTAAGTCATAATTTATCCAAACATTTACTATTTTTAAAATTAATTTTTTCCCAAAAAATTGATTTTTTCCCAACGCTCCAAATCTCAGCTTCTCCGCTTTTGCATTTTTTTGTTACAAAGTTATATGAACAAATTACATAAAAAGTCCAAGAAAAAAATCACAAAAAAAGCATAAAATTTAATAAAACTAAAACAAAATTTTTTCTCTTCTTTTTTTTTCTTAATAAAATTTGAATCTTTAAAAAAATTACTAACATGAGTATCCAAACAGATTGCGTTATAACATAATCAATTATGATTAAAATCTACCACTTAATCAATTATTTTCATAATCTATTATACCCAACTGAAATCCAAACGGATCCCTAATCTCCTAGTTACTTCTCGATGAATTAATCTCTATTTAATTGGGATTGCATTCATTCTCCTCCAATCCAAAATTTTACTCAAACTATGAACTTACAATTTAAGTCACTATAAATTTTTAAATTTAATTATTCTATTTTAGTTATTTGTATTTATATCTTTTATAGATCTAGTATCACTTTTCACCTACCTATTAATATGATCAAATATTAATTTTGATGGTCACCCACAATATCCACATGAAACATGAGAAAAATGAATATATTTTAAGACAAATATAAATATAAATAAATAATAATGAAATTCAAATCTAAAACAAAGAGTATTAAAAAGATCCATAAAAATAATTAAACCAACCTAGATAGGCTATGTTTTACCTCTAACTTAGAGTTTAATAACATATAGGACTATAGTTTAAAATTAAAACACACCTACAATCTTAAATCATAGGAGGAAAAAGATAATAGGGGACTCAAAAGTAAAATCGTTTTAATTTAGAGATAGAATCTTGAAAGAAATGAAAAATAAAGAGATAATTATTAAAGAGAATATTCCCTAGAGCACCTGCTTCTAAAAACTTAAACCTTTGAAGACATCACAAAAATTGATCAAGCTCTTAATCAAGTTTATTTCTCACTCGGGATGCCACCATAAAACATTTTTTTTTTGACTGAACACCATAAAGCATTAAGACTCACAAGAATTATAAACTCTAAAATAAATAATTTTATTTAAATTCTCTTCTTTTTATAAGAAGGTGCACGTGTAATATATATAGGTTTATAAAAAAAATTATTTCTTAAAATTAAAATCTTAATTTCCTAAACCAAATCATTGGAGCCACCCATAGTGCTAGTTATGTTCCACATGGAAAAGAAAGCACTACTCCTTCCAGGACAACCTCTTATTGATTTAATGTATGATTATGCAAAATTCCCAACTCATTACCATGCATATTAAGTCACATAGCATACATAAATCATCATGTTCTCTTTTGCTATTATAATATTCAAAACCTTCTTTTTAATAAATAATTAACATTTCAAACTTGAATCCTTTATCATTTATGTAAATAAACCACACTTCCGTAAGAGTTTATCAAACAATAAATAAATTAATCTAAATAGAAAACTTATTATTATTATTATTATTATTATTATTATTATTATTTATTATTCAAAAACACCTTATTTAATCTAACAAGCAATAACAAGACATAAAATTCTCTTAGTTACCTTAAACCTTTGAGAATTCAAAGGTTATCCTTAACAACTTGCTTCTCGAGCTTGTAATGAGCTTAACCAATATGCCACAATGTTAATATGTAATTAGATAATCACTATCATCATTAATTATCAATATAGACACTACTTAAACTCTAAAATTCACACTTTAACAACCCAACTCTCCTCCTACAAGTCCAACTCACATCCAATAAATTTATTAACTTTATTTAGCTCTCATTAGCTTAAATAACAACTAATATATTACCCTACAACTCAAAATCTTACTTAAAGTAGCTAGAGTTTATCTAAAACATCCTTAAACCCAAATTCATAACCTTATAAAATCTTTAAAAATAAATTTAAAATGTTAAAACAACCTCCATTAGTCCCATTAGGATCAATTGGTTCAGATCTATTTCCTCAAGGTCCAAAATTATCATCCCATAATAAAATCCAAGCTGAAAATTTCATAGGAGAGTGAAGGGGAGTGATTACCTTAGAGTGTGGAAGCTTAAACCTCTCAAGAATGTTCCCAAACATTTGCCTAGCAAACCAATGTATTTTCTTGTTGCCCTTCTCCACTTCTCTCTCCCTTCCTTTTTTGCAGTTATAAGTCACAACTAATTCTTTCAAAAAAATAAAAATTGGCCATCCGCACGGCACATGGTGTCTTTGCTATGGTAGGTGGCACAAAGAGTGCTTAATCTAAATTTTTCCTCTAATTTGGGCTCAAGTAGCCCAATATACTTCCGAATCCAATCTATAGACTATTCCTAAAATTAATAGGTCTATTAGCCATCATTAATCAATATTAAACCAACTTATACTTAGTTTTACCTAATTACCCTTAATTAATTAATTTAATTTGGGAATTAAAATCTAGGATATTACATGTATAGTAAGAGCAAACATGATATTAATAATGATAAAATGAAAATTACAAGAAATAAGTGATGGAAAACTGAAAGAAAATGCATTGGCACATTGTTACTATTGTTCTATTAGGAGCTAGTGCTCTACTGGTTGGTGGAGAACTTCACTGCTCTATACTGAATGCATGGTATGCTAAGCGCATTGTATCAAATTTGCTAAAGAATAAAAGGAGTTGCACTGAACAAAATAAAAGATGATTTAAAGTCAAGGTTTTTGCAGTAAGCAAGTAGATTTTAAGATTGAGTTTGTTGAAAAAATGTCTATAGAGATTGTGTGTAATTTATAAAGTTGAAGAGTTGAAGAGAGATGCATATGTATATGGTGGCTTTCCTTTTATTAGCGCAGGGCAATAGTTTTTCTATGGCTTCATGCTCCATTTTTTTAAGGCTATTAGTTACAGTTTTCTCATAACTTCCTCCACTCTTTGCCATTTCTAAAGTAGTGCTTTATTTTTATAGCAAGCAACCGCCTTTCTTCTAGGGCTTAGGCCAAAATTATCATTTTTAGTCTAAATAGTTGGACTTGGAGCAAAAACCATATTTTAACCCAAACAAATGTAGTTCATGAGCAAACCAAATATATTGAAATTGATTTCACTTTACTTAGCAATATGTTGTTCAAGGCACTATCCAATTAATCTTTTCATCTAGGTTGCTTTCAGTTTTTAATAGACAAACTTAAGTTATTTTCTATCAAGCCATCTTGTGTTTGAAGGAGAGTGTTATGATATATTATTAAATCGTATTTGTTTAGTTGTTATTTGCAGATATTATTATGATATTATTTGTTGAGATTTATTTTGTTTAACATTTAAGAAATATTTTGTATTTATTAATTATTATCAGGATATATCATATATAGTCTATTTTTGTGTAGTATATTAATTGTAAGCTTTACATATCAATATATTCCGACACTTTTTTCTAATCTCCTTTTCTTTTCTCTTTTGACTTCTTTCAAATTTAATTAATGAATAATGATTAGGGAAATAACCGCCTACATTGACGTGGCATTTATGGAAGTAAAAAATCAGTCTTTCTTAAGCCGAATATTCTTATACCGTTCTTTGTTTTATTATGTTGATAGTTTATAAAATCTTCAGATTAAAATATATAGTAGGTGAACTGATAATCAACATGAGCTGGGGATTTTATAACCTTCTTTTGACCAATCAAGAAGTGGGGAATCTCTTCACCTAACCAAATCACTATTCTTCACTACGATAAATTTGGCGTTATTCTGACCAACTTTGCCCATATTGATTAACATCATATTTATATATTTATGTTTTTGCGCATGATTTTGTTGCAAGAAACTAATTCCATATTTTAATTAGAATGAGTGGTAGCTACCTGGCCTCCAACATATGCCTTGCATTTAATAATGAAGAAGAAATTGATTCTGTATATGATTTCGTCAACCCAAATGATGGCGCCACTAACAATTCAAACTTTTCGCTCCTTATATGCAGCAAATTAAACTAAAGTACGATGGGTAACTTGCGAAAAAGTTATTAACAGTATCTGCAAGGTTTGGGACAAATTCCTTGAAAATGTTGGCTGGAAAATAGGGAAGGGCAACGAAGTCTTAGTAAAATGTCCCGTCGCCTCCCCATGGATGTGATACATCAGATTTCCTTCGTTCACCCACCCAACTCAAATGAAGAAGATATTGTCTAATGGAGACCTTCAAGTGATGGGAAGTTCTCAATCAAATCCGAGCATAATACTAACCATGCAAACTAAGGTTTGGTCAAAAATTTAGAAATAGCCATCTTTAAAAAAAAATTAAATTCCTCATCTGAAAAGTTATCTGATGTCTGCAAACAAAATCAAACTCTGTTGGAATTTGCCCAAGAGCTGGTAAATTGGTGGGCTCAGTTCATGTGAGTTTGAGTCTAAAAGTTCTGTTATTTTAAAATCAATCACTTGTTCAAATCCGGTCTTTGTTAATCAGGCTTAAGCTTAGATTCAAAAATTTTTTCTTTTTATTTTAAAATTTATTTTCAAGTTAAATTTGTCATTATTTATTATAGATTTATACTCTAAAATACAAGTTAAAACATTTTAGAATTCAAAATAAAACATTTTATACTCCGAGATGTGCTATGTTGATCGGTTTTATATGATTAATTTGTATTCCTTGATCGAATCATAACAAAAAATTTTGTCTTGTGTCTTACAATGCTTTAATTTTGGTTTGGGGACAAAATGTAACTCAAGCTAAGCTGTAATTATTAATTTTGGGGGGGTGGGGGGGAGAGGTGGAACTATCAAAGTTAGCATCAACCTTGACTTCTTTCTATCATTGATTCATCACTCTCTCTATCATTCTCCTGCACTCGATAAAAATAAGTCAACTCTTATAAATATTATAATCTGATCTACTTTATATTTAATTTAATTTATTTATTAAATAAATTCAGGCCATATTTAAACATTTAATTAAGTCTATTTAATTAAATATGTCAAATTTATTTTTACAAAATCTAACCTGCGTACAAGCCTAGCATACCAACCTATTTGTATATATATTATCATGTAATATTTTACATATACATTAGTTTCATCATTTAATTTTTAATCAATCTATTTTTTATTTTTAATTATATTTTTAGTCATATTGAATTTATATATTTATTTTAATGTTGTTACTTTATTGTTATATTTTAGTTGATAAGTCATTTTAATTATCATATATTATAATTAATAAATCATGTTATATAAATATAGACTTTAATATTCCTAAAGTATGTTTTAGACATTTGAAAATAATAAGTAAGCTTATTGAAAAGATTTATTTTTAAATAAGTTTTTAAATATAATAAATTTTCAAACCAATCCAGGTTTTAAATAAATTACGACTTGAATCATTAAAAAATTTTCATACAAGCTTCAAGTAAAGCTCAATTATTTCATCACCTACACCTATCGTACGAACTCTAGCCTATTTGAACAAGATCTAGCATGGTTTAGTTTATTTTCTCTTCAACTGAGGACTCTGAGTGATGTGTGGTAAAATCACATTTTGACCACAAAAGAAAAAAACTCACATTTTCTTCCCATTGAGAAATAAAAGACTTGAAGCCTTTTATCTTTTTTACAACGCAACAAAACGGAGATCTTTATTGAAAGTACATAAATGAATGGTTCTGGTTGTTTCGGAGTTCGGACTTTCGATCATAAGTACAATAAACAAGGTAACGATTAAAATAAAACAAAAATGCTGGAAGCGTAGCTTCTAGAAGCAATAACACTTCCTTTTTAAAAAAAAAAAAGAAAGAAAGAAATTGAAGCAATAACACTTCCGGTATGAAGCAACTACGCACAGTCTTTCTGGATCGATCTAACAAAACTAATAAAGAAATGAAATAATAAACTTACAAAATGCGTGATGGAGATCATTCTTTTTTATTTATATTTCTTTTCTTTTTGATGTGAGTCAGCAACCACCCACACTTATATATATTGACTTGAAAAAATTCCTTATATATTGGATTCATATAGTTGCTTGTGAGTATAGTTTTGTATTTAAAAATATAAAATATTTTACTATTTTTTAAAAGGTTCAATGTTAAAAAATTAATGTAACATATTTTTGGTATTTTAGGATCTCATTAATGTGTGTGTTTTTTTAAAATGCTCTAAATAAATAAATAAATTATTTTATATTTATTGTTAAATGAATTATATAAAAAAATGATATTAGTTCAAAGACAATTAACTAATTTATTAAAGATGAAATTCAATAAAAAAAAATGTCATAATTTTTTAATTGAGGGAGTACATGTTGCCAACTTCATTAATTAATTAATTAATTATGAGTCATACCCTATAGTCTCTAGGCTCCTTAGTCGTAACCATTTTAATTATTGACTATAAAAATGTCCATCATTAATTGCGTGTTCATAATGAATGCCTGTTCTCTTATGAATCTAACATCGTTTATACACTATTGGCCAAAAAAAATATATCGTTGATGCGCGCTATTCGTCATATATTTATTAGTAAATCCAAAAGCTGTAGATATAATTAAGAAAATAAGTTGTAATAAATAAGTTGTCCACCAAACTAGAACTTATTTGGCAATTTCTAGCAGTTTTTCTACAATTCGTTGTAAGAAATCAAGAGATTGACTACATTGATGCTTCTGTCAAAGAAGGCTACATTGAAAATTGAGGCATATAGGATATATTGTTCATGTCATTGCGGTCGAGTGATCAGGATACTCGTTTAATCTCTTTCTTTAAGGTTCATGTTTTGAAATTGATGTATTTAACTTTTATGTACAATGACTTCTAGTCAACGTTGTTAAATTTAAGAGTTTAAATAAATTTGTGACAGACATGTAAACTCAAAAATAAAATTATATCGATAAACTTGTTTACCTCTATTAATAAAGATTTTTGAAAAGTATATAATTAAATAATTAAAATATAAAATATAATTATAATTTAATTTAAATGCATTTTAAATATATATTATTGAAATTAAATCCATCTAACTCAACATAAAAATTTTATTTTTGATATTTTTTTATTAATATTAATTTTTGTTTTTTTGAGTTTATTTTTCATTGAATCAGATGTTACCTTTTTATAAATCAAGTTCTACGTAATATGTACATATTTTGTTCAATAAGTTTATGAATGAATTTGCACAATTTTATAAATTAAAAATATAAAAATAATAAACTCAAAAAGTTAACTCTTGAGTTTAATCAAATTTTATTTAATTTAAATTTAGGATTGAATTAACATGATTTTATAAATTAAAAATATAAAAATGATAAATTTAAGAGTTTGACAACAATGCTTCCAATTAAGCCTAACTCATTTAAGTCCTGAAAAAAAGATTCAAGTCCGAGCTGCCAATTTAAATGAGTATTTATTTTTACCCCTAAAAAATAGATATTCTTAGTTTTTTAGAATATGCATTTATACTTTTACATTAGGATTTACATTACTTAATTTTAATTTTTCAACATTATAGTTTATATTTTAAAGAATAAATATGAAATAATATAATGTAAAAAATTAAATTTAAAATATTCAAAAATAAAATAAATAAAAAGTAGGCTTTCGGACCCAATGTTAAGTTTGATCAATAAAAGCGGCTTAAAAAATTGATCAATTCTATGTTAAACAGACTTTTGGGCGCGGGTCCATGTGAGTCAGGATCGCCCATTTACTACTCATTACTTTTTGTTTTATCGCCACCGTAACAAGCTTCGAAATATGTTGATGGCTCAATAACAATATTATTAATGATATGAGATTAGACGCTTTTTTCAATTATAAGATGGAGTTTGAGTAATTAATGAGTTGTCTTGTATATTATTTATGAATAATCTGAATTACTCCCACCGTCTCAAATTATAAAACATTTTTAGACGAAATCTCATATATCAATAAATCTCATTAAATACACTTAATAATTTTATCTTTTCAAAATAAAAATATAAACTTTTAAAAATACTTATCATTTAATATATTGAAAAGAGAAAAGACCAACATTAATTATAGAGAGTGAAGATAATATTAAAATTGGCACATTTAATAAAATATTAATTTATTCAAAGTATCTTAAATTTTGAAACAGATAAACTCTTTAAAAATGTCCTATAATTTGAAACGGAGATAGTATTATAAATTTCGTTATATATACTAAATACATGGATTGATAAATTGATAAAAAAAATACCAGTATATTACTAATAATAATAATGCATGTTACTAGCAAGTACATTAACTAAAAAACTTCTATATATAGAAACTGGTCTCGTAAGCAACTGATCGAGGTTGATTCTCAATCTCCGTGTATAAATATACATTTTACCTTTTATAACACTTTTAACTTCATAAAAAAAACGTATAAAGTTTTTTTCGCTGTAGATCCTATATAAATCAAGATCTTATTAAAAAAATAGACATTATTTATCATTAGAAATTAGTAATTAGCCATTAAAAGATCCGTTATCAACACAATTGAAAAAACAAGAGAAAAAATATATTTTTTGTCTCTACACTTCGCTCATATTTTACTATAGGTCATGGACTTTTTTTTTTTATGTTTTGAATTCCTATACTTTTATTTTTTAATGTTTTAAGTTCCTAAATGAATAAAGTGTAGGAACCTTGAATAAACGTAAAACATTAAAAAAAATAAAAGTGGAGAGATTCAAAACATCAAAAAAAAAGTTTAGGAACCTATAGTAAAACATGAGCAAAATGTAGGAACCAAAATGTATGTTTTTTCAAAAAATAAAATAAAATTACAAGGAATTAGTTTGAAAATTAAATCAAATTATATATGTATGTACGTATAAAGACAAAAGTATAATTAAATTTCCCCTTTTTTGTATCTGGTCTAATAATAAGGGGGCTTGACATTAGCTGTGTAATAGGTCTCCTTTTATATACTACATATTTTAATTGTTCATTAATGCGGCCTTTTCCAGTTAATAATTAGTTTTCAAACCTCACCCCGAATCATCCACTTGCTAATAATTTTAATTTATATCAGAGAAATAGCAGTTGGCTCATTACCTAACACCCCTCCCCTAAAAAATAGGCTCTTCAATCTTAATCATAGCTTTGTATGTACTGTATATCAACATTAAATATACATCCAATTGGAGTTACTATATTTGTTACCATTGGAACTTAAAATTTGGTCATGATCAATTAATCAACGGCTCTAGAGAACAGGCCAGTGGCCTCCAACATATATATGCAATTTGCGTTTTGCATTTATTTTATACTACTGAAGTGTTGAAGAATTGATCAGCGTATGGAATATATCACATTTTTGTCAACCAAATAATAACGATTTTAAAATTCAAACCTTCAGTTCCTTAATTAACTACTGAAAACCTTGATGCACAATTAATTAATAAATCTGCGCAAATATTGGTGTATAACACTAGTTGCGTAGTCCGATCTATGGAATAACAAAAAGAACTATTAAAAGATGATCACAAAGTAAAATAGTACAGGTCAGTGATCAAGTTGAAATTGGTAGCCTTCGAGAGTTGCTTCACGGAAGCTAAGTTGATCTGGAGAGGGCAAAAAAACAAAAAAAAAAAATACCTCACCAACCCTTCAATTTTCATTACTTCAGAGGAATACTTGTTCACATTGCATGCGTTGACCTGAACGCGCCTATAAATAGAACAGCATTTCACTACGCCTTTATATTCTCAGCAATCAAGGCTAGAGAGAACAAGTTGCTGAGATTGTTACAATGACTTTCGTTAAGGAAGACGTGCCAAAGGCTCAAGCTGCTGGTCAACATAAAGAAGTGAATCACAAGAGTCTCTTACAAAGTGATGCTCTTTACCAGGCAAGTCTTGGAAATTAAATCTACTGATCCCTTCATAATATGCCATCTAGTTAGCTAGCTCTGAACATTGTGATTGATCCTTGCTTTTTATGAACAATGCATGTCTGTGCAGTATATACTGGAAACCAGTGTTTATCCACGAGAACACGAGTGCTTGAAGGAGCTGCGAGACTTAACGTCAAAACACCCATGGTACGCACAATATACACACACACACACACACACACACTAGTTTTGTTACGTTTCGTCCGAGCTTTATTTCAATATATATTGTGAAACAGGAACTTGTTGGCTGTGTCTGCCGACGAAGGTCAGTTTCTGAACTTGTTGCTGAAACTCATCAATGCTAAGAACACCATTGAAATAGGCGTCTTCACTGGTTACTCTCTGCTCGCCACAGCCCTTGCTCTTCCAGAAGATGGAAAGGTCCTTTACGTTATTTACAAGTTACTGTACTATGATTGTCCCTTTCCTTAATTACAGCAACCAATGGTCTCAGTATGTCTGTTTCATACATTTCATGTGTCACTTTCAGATATTGGCCATGGACGTCAACCGAGCAGATTATGAGTTGGGGTTGCCTGTCATTGAAAAAGCAGGCGTTGCTCACAAGATTGACTTCAGGGAAGGACCTGCTCTTCCTGTTCTGGACCAGTTGCTCACAGATGTAAATATATCTTATATTAATATCACTTGCTCATATTAATACAACGTCTCGTGCATGTACTTACTTAATTATCTCGTGATGATCATTAATTATTTTGCAGGAAAAGAATAAAGGAGCGTTCGATTTCATTTTTGTGGATGCGGATAAAGACAATTACTTGAACTACCATAAGAGGGCGATTGAACTGGTCAAGGTTGGGGGATTGATCGGCTACGACAACACTCTGTGGAACGGATCTGTTGCGGACCCACCGGAGATGCCTCAATTGGATTACATAAAGTACTATCGTGGTTTTGTGTTGGAGCTGAACAAGGCCTTGTCCCATGACTCGAGCATTGAGATCTGTCAACTTCCTATTGGTGATGGCATTACCCTGTGCCGCCGCATCATCTGATCACCACAACACTTCGATCGTTAATCTGCCCCGCCCTATAATTAATTAGCTTCATTATCTTGTGTCTACTCTCCAACATGAAACAAGAATAATAATACAGTGGGAAAATAGTTAATGTGGTTTCGTGTATATTTTTCCTGGTCATTGTTCTATTCATCAATCAGATTGATTTCCTTCTGTTTGTTTTCGGTATCGCAACGCTCCCAATTCGTTCGAGTGTTCGACAAAGCTGATGAAGCACAAATTTTTTTCTCTCCTCAAAATGGGCTTAATTTGAATGTCTAATTAATGTAATTTTTGGTCCAGTGCAACACTTTACAATAATTTTAAAAACAAACAAAAATTAAAAAGGGCCTACTGATTGTGATATAATTGTGAGAGGATAGAAAAAGAATGCAGCAAATTAAAGTTGTATTAGCAGACATTAGAAATCTAAAACTGACATACTTTGATCCGGAATAAAGAAAAAAGTAAATGATGAAATGAAATGAGAAATTAAAGGAGATAGAGTTAAAGTTTTCTTCTATGGTGAGCAAACTTTTTGGAATGAATTAAATAATAAATTAGAATATATTTATTTGGTGGTGGAATCTTGACATCATTTTCCCAACCCGGATGATTAATTTTACCTACCACGGGCAGGCCGGGATATGTACAATAATGTACAGATTAAATCAATGCATTTTTCCTGAAAGAGACAAAGATCATAATCATATTTGCTCGGACCCATCCACCATAGAATTTTGAATTGGATTTTTGCCACACGGTGGCTCGTTAAAACACTTACGTTTTACGAACATTGTTCAAGTGATCAATACGCTCTAAAGAACCCAATTTTACGAGAGCTCATTTGGTTCGTTCCTTTTGGGCATGTTAATAAATTAATTTGTACTGGTAATATAGTTAATTAATAACACGCTTCTCATCAAGATGATGATAGGACCTAATAAGTACAAACAAGTAATCGGGTATTATATTTTTCCGGCCTGATGAAGTAATTGTTACAATAATAACATACTTAATTACTTATTAACATCTGGATCAGACATGTCCAAACCACGGTGAAAATGAGATGCTGATTAATTGGATGATAATACCCAACCATAACTCGAATAGGATTACACATGTGCTTAATATAGCTTAGTTAACCACTAGAGAAGTCTGGTTTTATTGCTTTTTACTCCGATAGATCTCTGACAATGAAGGTCAATGAGGTGGTTTAAAGAGGATATATTTGGTGATCTATTGGCTCATCAACCAGAAAGGATCGGATTACATTAAAAACAAAATGGAGTTGTTCATGGGTTTAGTTATTTCTATTTAATTCTATATAATAACGACATGTCTTTTTGGTTATAAACAACTCTGTTCTGGAGACACACTGTCAAAATTTCGTTGGAATGTCACAATCAATAACCCACTTTTAACTATTATTTTGCCGTGTTGACATATTACTTTAAATTTAATTGCAGTGGGTGCCAGTGAAAAGATACCCAGTAATTTGACCACGTCCCTATCTAATTCGCTGATTCTCCATTTACTTCTCATATTTAAGCACAGTCACATAAATCCATTCTTGACTTGATTATTTCATAACAATAAATAATAATCTTAAAGGACTATAAAATGCAAGTGCTATAAAAAAAAAAATCTAACATGATGGAAGCTTAATTAACAGTGTAACACATTTTCAATGATGAAGCAATTGTTTGTTTTGATGTTGGAGCTGATACTTGATATATTATTTTTCATTTTTTATGAGATGTTTTTATTTAAATTAAATTTAATACATGTCTTCAGATTGAAACAAAAATTTAATGCCAAGAAGAATCAGCCTCAAAAAAAATAGTAACTATCTCTATTAATAATAACTTTTAAAGGCAACTATGACAATAATCCTTAGACGCTAACACAATTGCTGGGATAAAAATTAACGTAAAAATTTCAGAGAATACATGATCATACAATAACTATTTCAACAATGCAGAGAATACATAGTACAGTATCCAACATAAAAAGAACAAGCAGAAGGGCAAGGAAAACACCAACAACATAATAAAACCAATAAACGTAACGTTAAACAGACAACAATTATACCAAACCATAAAAATCTTGCACTGAAGAAGTAACAATACCCATTGACATTATCTTTAAGAAGAAGTGCGTAACGTAAATAGGAGGGGGGTGATGACGCCCAATTCTTTTAGGTTGCATTTAAATTGGTAGATTTAAGTTAAAAATGTAGATTTAAAATTTCGTATTTGAAATCTCACATTGTTTATATGATATAAAAAATTTTAAATTATAATATTAAAATCTTTTATTTGAATTTAAAGTAAAATTTTAAATTTTAAATTCTATATTTAAATTTAAAAAAAACTTGAACGACGGCGACAGTTCATTTTTAGTCAAAGTCGATGGTCTGCATGGCAAACTTTTACTGAGATTAAACCAACAGTGATGATCGGGATAGGATGGGCGACTTTCATCGGGATCGGACCGACAATGATGATAAGGACCTTATGTTCGACTTCTATCAAGATAGGGCCGACAGGAACCAAATGGTTGACTTCCATCAAGATCAAGCAAAAGGCGACAATAGAGACATGATGGTAGACTTTCATTGGGATTGACCCGATGGCAATAACTGTGACTAGACGATCAACTTCCACCATAAAGCTGTCGAGTCCTGGTGGAAGGTGGCCATCCAATCCTGGTGGAAGCCGGTCGTCAAGTCCCAATAGTTGTCATCTGTTTGGTCTTAATGAAAGTCAACCGTTCAATTTCGATTGTTGCCGATGGTGCAATCACAATAGAAGTTAGCCATCCAATCCTAGTCATCATAGTTGATCCAATCCTAGTGAAAGTCAAATGTTTGGTCCCTGTTGTCATCATAGGTTTGATCTCAAAAAAATTCAACCATCCATTCTCAGTCATCATCATTTGTCATGTCCCCATGGTAGTTGGTAGTTCGATCTTGGCCAACAATGACAACTTGGTTTCGTCAACTTCGACGGTCTAGTTCAATTATCATTAATAGGCCAATTAAGCTTTTATAAATTTTGGTCAAATTATAAAAAAAATTGAATTAGGATTTAAAATAATAAAAATTTAGAAAGCATTTTAAATTACAACAACATGCAAAATGATCAATCGTTTTATAGATTTTGAGGATTATGCGCAAGAAACCCAATACTGTTTCACCATGTAGAGCCCAATATATCCTGTAGCTGTTGATCCACTTGCCACGTGCACACCTGGGGCCTAATCAATTTGATTCTTGAAGTCCAAAAATTGAAGCCTCATGTGTCATGCGTCTGCTGAAGGATCACCATGGATCATCTTCCATATGGCTTGAAAACTCTGTCACAACTCACAAGAACATATTAGCAATATTATTCTTGACAATTAATGATTCATATGAGCAAATCTAGAACCATCACTTCCATATGGCGTAGATATTATAGGAAAACTAAGACACGACGCCCATAGAATTAAACTCAATGTTTTGTTCTGCATCTCTTCTCATCAGAGACAATTTTAAGAAATATGAAACTAAACTATTGCTAATATCTTTTAAGCTATTGTCGTAACGTAATTCATTGGGGAAAAAAAAGTTACCAGATTTGAAAAATTAAATTGTATACTCCTCCGTTAAAAAATATAAGATACTTTTAAGTTTTAATTGAATCTTATCCTCCAATAAAAATAATTATTTATCTTCAAACTAATATTATCTTTTTATATATACTTCTATTTAATAGGGTGTTTTATTCTAAAATATATATCAAGTGATTTATTTATTAAGAACACTTTAAAAAAAAGATAATGATTATAACTTAAAGTATTACAAGTTTATTACATTTTAATTTATTATATTTTTTAATATCAAACTTCTACAAATCTCTCAAAAAAATGTATTACGCTTTTCAAGGGAGGGAGTATATTATTAAAAAAATACAAACGTAATTTTTAAGGACATTTCATTTTTAAATTAGTTTAACCAAGAATTGGGGCGCAACCAGCCAGGAATATTGGCCCAATTAGCCCAACAAGAAATAAGGATGCAAATGGGCCAAACAAGTTTAAACTAGGACTGGAGGGGTACACCAGGCTCAAGCAGAAGTTGCGAAGCATGGGCGACGCTCAAGGATCCCAATAGCAAGCTATTATAGCGGGCCCTACCCCTAGAAAAATTAATTTAATATCATGTGGGCCCATGGCCCACTATCAGATATTAAACTGATAAGAACAGATACTACATTTGATCTTAGCCAAAAGGCCGACTGGCCGAGAAAGGTATGCCCTGGGAATAGCCTTCGCTTGAATTTCATATATGTTTGTGTGTCCACCGTGTTCAGTTCTACTCGAGGTGGGACTCCATATGCACAGCTTCTTTTTTTTTTTTTTTTTTTTGGCCAGTATATACACAGCATGAGAATGAAGATTTATACTGGAAATAAGAATTGGAATTCGTTGCCACTTGATTCATAATAGATTTATAAGTCAAAAATTTGTCACCTTGCTTTTTATAGTTTGATTGTACAGAAATTTTTAGATTTCCTTTACACTTGAGCTAGAATGATTCCCCTTTCATATGACCTCAAATCGAATTTATAATACATACATATAATACTGTCAATTTACTTATTTTCCTTTTCAATGAGAAATTCAAAGTTGATGCGAAATTGATGAAGATATAATTTTTCTTTCTTTTTTTTTTGTCAAAGATGAAGATATAGTTACAAATTATAAACTACTTGAATAAGAACAAGAGAAAAGTGTAGAAAGGATAAATATGCTCATTCATTTTGAAAGTTGAGGCATTTAATACATGCTTTTTGTTGATCGACTTCTAACCATTTTAAAATTCCAGATGGTCAATAAAAAAATTCCTCTACTTGATTAGTTACAGACACTTTTTGATAAGCATTTGCCATATACAGACTAACCCAAAATTAATTTACATGTTTATATACCTCGTGGAGCCACAAGATAAACATTAGAAAACCATTCATTTGAAAGTTAGAAAATAAGGAGAATGACAATAAAGTCCCCAAAAAATAAATTAAAGACATTTAAGTCCTCAATAAATAGGAATCTAAATTTCAAACTAATTTTTATATTTAAAATTTAAATAACATATTTGCAATTGAAACTTTTAAATTTATAACTATGTGAATTAATATTTATAATTAATTTTTTAAAAAAATTTGTCAAGGTTTGGAACTTAACTGTCATTCCCCCTGAAGAATATAGTAATGTCATTAAACATGAAAATAAATCTTACAAATTTTATTTTTGGAGGTCATGAATAATCACATAATATTATAATATTCCAAACTCCTTTTGTTCATCAATGTCATATGTCGTGCCTTATTAAAATTTTGCTCACAAAAACTAATGAGATGTAATAAAAAAAAAGAGTACACAATTTTTTTACACTAAGAAAACATAATATTTACATTATTTAAAACCTTTCCGTAAATATTTGAATATGATTTATAATTTTAAAGATTATCTATACCTCAGTCAACATTTAAATAATTTGCATGTCACTCTCCTATTGGAAAAATTAAAATTCAACTACTAGCATAAGATAATGCCTACAAAATTTCAAGATATTTTATTTATGTTATCTTAATACATCAATTTTTTATTTTGATTTATTTATTTCATGTTATTTTACTTTCTTTTTAGAGAAAATGACAACTAAATCCTTTGACAAATGATAAAGTAATATCACGAAATGGGATAATTAGGCTTAAGTCCCTATAACTTACCTGTCATTAATTTTTTAGATAATTACGTTTATGAAAATAATAGAAAGCGTTGTGGCTGTTAAAACTTAAAATAAAATTATTAATAATAAAGATAAAATTATTAATATAAAAAACATAGCTGTTATTGTATAATTAAATTGAAATTATGATCAATTATATTGTTAATATTTAATGTTATTTACCAAGTTGAAGTTATTAATATAGAAAACATGCTTATTATTGCATTTTATGATACTTATTTATCATTGCAATGGAATTTTTTTGTCATTTTCTTTTTTTATATTATTCCAGGGTCATTTAACCATTCTAATGAATTGAAAAATCTATGATTCTGTATTTCCGACTTACCGTGTCCGCAATCTGAATCTCCGTAAAACTAAAACTAAAACAGCAATGCTAAAGCCAAATATGGCCATCTGTTTTAAATTTTAGTAAGTAAAAAAAGAAAGTACAAGAAAAATGTGACACGATAAAGTTGGAAGAAAACGTGGCAATAAGAAAGGCTGCGTAAAACGATGACGAAACATGAGAACACACTTTTTCCCCCTTTTCCTTCGGTATCAAGGACAAC
Organism: Prosopis cineraria; assembly: GCF_029017545.1. Taxonomy (NCBI): domain Eukaryota; kingdom Viridiplantae; phylum Streptophyta; class Magnoliopsida; order Fabales; family Fabaceae; genus Prosopis; species Prosopis cineraria. Next base: position 64,461 of record NW_026555508.1, read on the forward strand.
CCACACGAACCCATTTGATTTCAATTCCCAGAAGATTCCTGATTCTCCTCCCTCCTTTGAGCTCAGAAGATTCAGGGCAATGGAATAGAGGCCAAGATTGATCGCTTACCCATTGACTTGTTGGCTCATTTTTTTTGGTTTCTTCTCTTCCTTCACTGATTTGGCCCAGTAAGTTGGCTCTATCGTTCCTTCTTCTTGCCTGTATGCTTATTTGTCGTGTTCTTCGTTTTTTCCTGTCA